>NC_091368.1:3038151-3055651 GCF_038502225.1 Cherax quadricarinatus
AGAAGGTGGTGGAGGACGTGGTGGAGGAGGTGGTGGAGGAGGTGGTGGAGGAGGTGGTGGAGGAAGTGGTGGAGGAGGTGGTGGAGGAGGTGGTGGAGGAGGTGGTGGAGAAGGTGGTGGAGGAGGTGGTGGAGGAGGTGGTGGAGGAGGTGGTGGAGGAGGTGGTGGAGAAGGTGGTGGAGGAGGTGGTGGAGGAGGTGGTGGAGGAGGTGGTAGAGGAGGTGGTGGAGAAGGTGGTGGAGGAGGTGGTGGAGGAGGTGGTGGAAGAGGTGGTGGAGGAGGTGGTGCAGAAGGTGGTGGAGGAGGTGGTGGAGGAGGGGGAGGAGGAAGTGGTGGAGGAGGTGGTTTAGGAGGGGGAGGAGGAGGTGGTGGAGGTGGAGGAGGAAGTGGTGGAGGAGGTGGTGTAGGAGGGGGAGGAGAAGGTGGTGGTGGTGGTGGAGGAGGTGGTGGAGGTGGTGGAGGAGGTGGTGGAGGAGGTGGTGGAGGAGGTGATGGAGGAGGTGGTGGAGGAGGTGGTGGAGGAGGTGGTGGAGGTGGTGGTGGAGGAGGTGGTGGAGAAGGTGGTGGAGGAGGTGGTAGAGGAGGTGGTGGAGGAAATGGTGGAGGAGGTGGTGGAGGAGGTGGTGGTGGAGGAGGTGGTGGTGGAGGTGGTGGAGGAGGTGGTGGAGGAGGTGGTGGAGGAAATGGTGGAGGAGGTGGTGGAGGAGGTGGTGGAGGAGGTGGTGGAGGAGGTGGTGGAGGAGGTGGTGGAGGAGGTGGAGGAGGAAGTGGTGGAGGAGGTGGTGTAGGAGGGGGAGGAGGAGGTGGTGGAGGAGGGGGAGGAGGAGGTGGTGGAGGAAGGGGAGGAGGAGGTGGTGGAGGAAGTGGTGGAGGAGGCGGTGGAGGAGGGGGAGGAGGAGGTGGTGGAGGAGGGGGAGGAGGAGGTGGTGGAGGAAGGGGAGGAGGAGGTGGCGGAGGAGGGGGAGGAGGAGGTGGTGGAGGAAGGGGAGGAGGAGGTGGTGGAGGAGGGGGAGGAAGAGAAAGAGGAATAAGTAGGAAAACGAGAGAAAATTGTTTGAATACAATTTTTTTTAGCGCATTACAGAATTATTTTGAAAGCAAACTTTACCCAACTCAACCTAACCCAACCTATCCCAACCTAACCCAACCTAACCCAACCTAATCCAACCTAACACATAAACATAAACAGAGTTTTATTACACTCGTAAGAAGTTGATCGATCAAATGGATCTACCATCTCAATTGTCAGTTATTCAAAGATTAACAAAACCTTCCTGGGCATTATGCAGCATCCCTTGTGAAGGCTGTGACAAAATGTACACTGGTGCAAACTGGAGAATCTTGAAGTCTTGCATGAACTTGAGTAAACTTTGAATAAATGGTTTAGAAAACCTACAAGTTGATAAATGAGACACCTGGGCAACATTTGGGTATTTTTATTATGGAAACGTTTCGCCAGCCAGTGGCTTCTTCAGTCCATTACAGAGAAGAACGGTGGAAGATATGAGGAGTTTATGGTAACCAGTCCCTCAGGCTGGAATCGATGTGGTCAGTCCATCAAGAATGATGAATTGAACACATTAACTCCAGGCTGAGGGACTGATTACCTCGTCTTTTGTATATGGTTCTAGAGTCTTCACATTGTGTCCTTGTGTTGATAAAGCCACTGGATGGTGAAACATTTACAAATGAAGATAACCAGATGTTGCACTTGTGTCGGTATTATATACTGATAGCTCTATAGGTGTTCGGTAGCTGGGTTGGTAGCGCACTCACCTCATACACTGAGGTCCGTGGTTCGATCCCCGGTACGGGTGGAATCATTAAGATGTGTTTCCTTAGATCACTTGCTGTCCATGTTCACCTAGCAGTAAAATAGGTACCTGGGTGTTAGTGGACTGGTGTGGGTCGCATCCCGGGGACAAAAATGACCTAATTTGTTAGGTAAGACACATATGCAACAGTTAAGTATCTTTATTTCGAAACGTTTCGCCTACACAGTAGGCTTCTTCAGTCGAGTACAGAAAAGTTGATAGAAGCAGAAGATACTTGAAGACGATGTAATCAGTCCATCACCCTCGAAGTTTTGAGGTGGTCAGTCCCTCAGTCTGGAGAAGAGCATTGTTCCATAGTCTGAAACAATATGGAGTTGAAGTGACAGGATGGAGCCTATATACCGCCAGGAGGTGAGATGTAGGCCACTAGTAGAGGTAAGAATGTTGTCGTTGGAAGGTCAGGTCCCTCTCAAATCCAGCCATTCTCATTAGTAGAAGTTGACAAAGTTGATTTTAGGTGTGTACCAAGATACCCTTGTGTTGCAGTGTCTGACAGAGTGAACATTAAAATGGTATAAAATACCGACAGGTTGTTAGGTAAGACACATATGCAACAGTTAGGTATCTTTATTTCGAAACGTTTCGCCTACACAGTAGGCTTCTTCAGTCGAGTACAGGAAAGTTGATAGAAGTGATAGAAGGGTGATGGACTGATTACATCGTCTTCAAGTATCTTCTGCTTCTATCAACTTTTCTGTACTCGACTGAAGAAGCCTACTGTGTAGGCGAAACGTTTCGAAATAAAGATACCTAACTGTTGCATATGTGTCTTACCTAACAACCTGTCGGTATTTTATACCATTTTAATGTTGACCTAATTTGCCTGAAATGCTCAGCATAACAAGGGACTTTCTATATAGTAGTATGTCATTGATGTCAGCTATGTATGATTATTTTAAATATACAACAAGCGTAGGTCATAGGCCTACTATCAATGAGTGCCAAGGCCTCCTAGAATATAAACAACCTTGCACTCTGCTTTAGAGTATCATCTCCTTAGAGTGCCATGGCACTGTTATTATTATTATAATCAAAATTAAGCTGTAAACCCAATCCTGGCACTAAGAGTGACCTTCACACACATTGTTACTGAAGACAAATCATTAATATATACAAAAACTGTATCACAATTTTGAACGTGTGATGGACGTAGGTCTCTAGAAAAAAAGTTAGGCCTATTATTCTATTTTATTTCCACTTAAAGAGGAGAACTAAAGAAATCATTTGAAGAGTTCTGAATGTTTGTATCAGGGGCACTAAAAATCTGATTGGCAAAATGTTTGAAGAGGGTAAAGGAATTTGAAGAGAGTGAGGGGATGGGATGAGGGGAAAAAGGAAGGAGGGGGGTCAAAAATCATGGATTTTTTCTTTATGAAGTTTGAAGTGTGTTTGAAAAAGATTCTCAAAATGTGAGGTGGATTTAGAGAAAAGTTGGAAGTTTTTGTTAAAGGCTGTGATGGTGTTGGTGGTGTTGGTGGTGTTGGTGGTGTTGGTGATGGTTGGCGGTGTTGGTGGTGTTGGTGTTGTTGGTGGTGTTGGTGGTGTTGGTGGTGTTGGTGGTGTTGGTGGTGTTGGTGGTGTTGGTGGTGTTGGTGGTGTTGGTGTTGTTGGTGCTGGTGGTTGTGGCGGTGCTGGTGGTGGTGGCTGCTGGTGGCTGGTGGTGCTGGTGGTGCTGGTGTGTGGTTGGTGGTGCTGGTGGTTGCTGGTGGTGTTGGTGGTGCTGGTGGTGCTGGTGGTGGCTGGCGGTGTGGCTGGTGGTGTGGTGTGGCTGGCGTGTTGGTGCTGGTGATGGCTGGCGGTGCTGGCTGGTGTTGGTGGTGTTGGTGGTGCTGGTGGTGCTGGTGCTGGCGGTGCTGGTGCTGTCGGCGGTGCTGGTGGTGCTGGTGGTGCTGGCTGGTGCTGGTGCTGGCGGTGCTGGTGGTGCTGGTGGTGCTGGTGTGCTGGTGGCTGGTGGTGCTGGTGGGGTGCTGGTGGTGCTGGTGGTGCTTGGTGCTGGCTGGTGCTGGTGGTTGCTGGTGTGCTGGTGGCGGTGCTGGCGGTGCTGGTGGCTTGGTGGTGCGGTGGTGGCGTGCTGGTGGCGGTGGCTGGTGCTGGTGCTGGTGGCTGCTGGTGGTGCTGGTGGTGCTGGGGTGCTGGCGGTTGGTGCTGGCGGTGCTGGTCGGTGCTGGTGGTGCTGGTGCGGTGGTGCTGGTGGCGGTGTGGTGGCTGGTGGTGCATGGTGGTGCTGGTGGTGCTGGCGGTGCTGGTGGCTGGCGGTGCTGGTGGTGCTGGTGGTGGCTGGTGGTGCTGGTGGTGCTGGCGGTGCTGGCTGGTGTGGTGGTGCTGGCTGCGGTGCTGGCTGGCGGTGCTGGTGGTGCTGGTGGTGCTGGTGGTGCTGGGGTGTGGTGGCGGTGGTGCTGGCGGTGCTGGTGGTTGTGCTGGTGCTGGTGGTGCTGGTGGTGCTGGTGGTGCTGGCTGCTGGTGGCTGGTGCTGCTGGTGCTGGTGGTGCTGCTGGTTGGTGCTGGTGGTGCTGGTGGTGCTGGCGGTGCTGGCTGGCTGGCTGTGCGGTGTGCTGGTGCTGCTTGGTGCTGCTTGGCTGGCTGCTGGCGGTGCTGGTGTGTGGTGGCTGCAGGCGCTGGCTGCGTTTGGTGGCTGTTGGTGCTGCTGGTGGCTGGCGGTGCTGGTGGCTGCTGGCGTGTTGGGTGCTGGTTGGTGCTGCGGTGCTGGTGCTGGGGTGCTGCGTGGCTGGTGCTGGTTGCTGCTTGCGGTGCGGTGGTCGGTGCTGGTGCTGGCTTGGTGGCGTGGTGTGCTGGTGGTGCTGGCGGTGCTGGTGGTGCAGTGCTGGTGCTGGTCGGTGCTGGTGGTGCTGGTGGTGCTGGTGGCGCTGGCGGTGCTGGGTGCTGGTGCGGTGGCTGGCGTGGTGCTGGCTGCGGTGCTGGTGGCGCTGGTGGTGCTGGTGCGCTGGCTGGTGCTGGCTGGGCTGCTGGTGTGCTGGTGCTGCTGGTGCTGCTGGTGCTGCTGGTGGTGCTGGCGGTGCTGGTGCTGCTGGTGGTGCTGGTGGTGCTGGTGCTGTTGGTGGTGCTGGTGCTGCTGGTGGCGGGCTGGTGGTTGCTGGTGCTGGCTGGTGCTGCGGTGGCCGGTGCGGGGTGCTGGTGTGCTGGCGCTGCTGGCGGTGCTGGTGGCTGCTGGCGTGCTGGTGCGGTGCTGGTGGCTGGCTGGCTGGTGCTGGCGGTGGCGTGGTGCTGCTGGCGGTGCTGGCTTGGCTGGTGCTGGTGGTGCTGGTGGTGCTGGCGGTTGCTGGTGCTGGTGGTGCGGTGCGCTGGCGCTGCGGTGGTTGCTGGTGGCTGGCTGGTGCTGGTGGCTGCTGGTGCTGCTGCTGCGGTGCTGGCGGTTGCTGGTGCTGGTGCTGGCTGCTGCGCTGGTGGTGCTGCTGGTGCTGCTGGTGCTGGTGGCTGCTGGTGCTGGCTGGCTGCTGGTGCTGCTGGCGCTGGTGGTGCTGGCGGTGCTGGCGGTGGCTGGTGCTGGTGCTGGTGGCGTGGTTGGTGCTGGCGGTGCTGGTGGCTGGCTGGCGGCGCTGGTGGTGCTGGTGGCTGGTGGTGCGTGGTGCTGGTGCTGGCTGCGTGCTTGGTGGTGCTGGTGCTGCTGGCTGCTGGCTTGGTGCTGGTTGGTGCTGGTGGTGCTGGCGGTGCGTTGTCGGTGTTGGTGGCGGTGCTGGTGGTGGCGGTGGCTGGTGTGGTCGGTGCTGGTGGTGCTGGTGGTGCTGGTGGTGTGCTGGTGGTGCTGGCGGTGCTGGTGCGTGGTGCTGTTGGTGGTGCTGGTGGTGCTGCTGGTGCTGGCGGTTGGTGTTGTTGGTGTTGTTGGTGGTGTTGGTGGTGTTGGTGGTGTTGGCGGTGATGGTGATGGTGGTGTTGGTGGTGTTGGTGATGGTTGGCGGTGATGGTGATGGTGGTGTTGGTGGTGTTGGTGATGGTTGGCGGTGATGGTGATGGTGGTGTTGGTGGTGATGGTGATGGTTGGCGGTGATGGTTATGGTGGTGTTGGTGGTGTTGGTGATGGTTGGCGGTGATGGTGATGGTGGTGTTGGTGGTGTTGGTGATGGTTGGCGGTGATGGTGATGGTGGTGTTGGTGGTGATGGTGATGGTTGGCGGTGATGGTGATGGTGGTGTTGGTGGTGATGGTGATGGTTGGCGGTGATGGTGATGGTGGTGTTGGTGGTGATGGTGATGGTTGGCGGTGATGGTGATGGTGGTGTTGGTGGTGATGGTGATGGTTGGCGGTGATGGTGATGGTGGTGTTGGTGGTGATGGTGATGGTTGGCGGTGATGGTGATGGTGGTGACTGTTAAAAGATGCGTGAGTTTCCCTGTCTCCTAATATTATGTTTATTTTTTCCACTATAATCTATCTTGTCCATATTTACTGTCACATTTGCTTTGTCTGCTTTCGTAAGTTGAAGTCCAAAATCTTTCCTTAACTCATATATATATATATATATATATATATATATATATATATATATATATATATATATATATATATATATATATATATATATATATATATATATATATATATATAGGGAGGTACCACCTCATCCTCAGGGAAAAGAATAAACTTGCTTCAGGGAAAACTCAAGGTTCTCCCTGAAGCTGTTTGATAATTTTCTCCTACCACCCTCTATATTTCTAGTATGTTTTATTTAAAGACAAAATACATTAGCCAAACATTCACAAAAATACAACAGAAAGTAAAACAACATAGGTAACTCAGAGCTACATCTCGAATACTTCGTCCAGCTCCCCTGCGGTGGGCCGCGTGCCCAGAATGCTGCAGGCATTTCCTCTCTGGATCGCAACACTGAGTCTCTGAAAGAGGAAGCTGGTCGCCCTGTGGTCCTTGGTTTCTATGATGAGCTTTTCACCCAGCTCTTTGAGGAACTTTAGAGCACACTTGCCCCATGCTCCAAGGGTCTCCGACCCTATTGGAATGAAGTTATAACAAGGGGAAGGTCTTCATATTTTCGGATCTTCTGGGTCTCCCTGTGGCTGGCATCTCCACCCCCTTCCACTACGGAGTATGGCAAGTAGGTGTCTGCCAATGTGGCAGCACAGGTGTAGTCCCAGGCAATCTGCTTTCCATCCTTCCAGGGTAGCATAGTGGCTCCATCAGGACGCTTTTGACTTCCATCAGACCTCTGTACTTGGGGTTCCCGTTGAGCTGGTCAACGGGCTGTGGCGAGGCTTCTCTTTATTATGTCATTGATCTCCTCATATCTGGCATACTTCCCTTCTGCTGTGTGGCACACGAGACCATGAAGTCCGAATTGATCAGATGTCGCCCTGCCGCAAATTCACCTATGTTCGGTGAGGATGGGGGCGGCTAGGCGAAGAGCAACACCAATCCGAATGGCCTCTGGGTCGAGACGGGTGCCTAGGGAGGAATTGGGAACAGCTAACAGGAAATCTCCTGAGTGTGGTGCCTTCACAGCCAGGAGACGAGCTTTGTCCTTTCCTGAAGCATTGGAGAGCATTGTGTTGGCGATTTTTTCCATGATCGGTTTGTCCCAGTGGGACTGTTTGTGCTGTTTGGGAGGAGCTGGTCTACTGGAAGAGTCTGTAAGGGTGTCCCACCGAATCGCTGCTTCAGTAAACCTGGGGTCTTGAGCTCCTACCAAGTCTCTCAAGCGTTCGGGCACTATCTTCTTGATTAATGCACTGGAAGCCAAACACGAAGACAGAAAAGCAGGTAAAGCAACATGCGTTGCTTTACGCACCCCTATACCTCCCAGTCGCACTGAGAGGGTTGCCTGATCCCATTACATAACAAGACAGACTCACGAAGATATGTTGATTGAATCTTATTTATCTGTCAAATTGGGAGAAATTACTTTCTTTCTTGCTGGGAGGTGAGTCAGGAGTGGTTACAGGGGAATGCTGGGAGGCTGAGATGAGAGGGAGGGAGAGGTGCAGCCTCTCCCTTGGATGTTGATGCTGTCTGGGAGCTGGGATTTGGACAGGTTGGCGTGGCCTCTTGGTGAGGAGTGGGGGTAAGCCGGTTTTGTACGTTGAGGAAGATGGAGTATTGATGGAGAGGTGATGGAGAGGTGATGGATGTTTCCAGTGAGGGTAAAAAAGTATATTAAGATATCTATCAGTAAGTAATATCTGCTGTATAATGAGAGGATGTCAGTCAAAGGCTGTGTAGTGTGTGACAGGTGTCACTGTCACACACTCACACACACACACACACACACACACACACACACACACACACACACACACACACACACACACACACACACACACACAAACACACACACACACACACACACACACACACACACACACACACACACACACACACACACACACACACACACACACACACACACACACACACACACACACACACACACACACACACACACACACACACACACACACACACACACACACACACACACACACACACAATGTGGCATGCAAAGAGTACGTAACCTTTATTCGGCGCATGTACACACCCTCATTGAAAGGCTGTCTCCTCCAACCAGCGAACCAGGTGCTAAGGGTTGACGATGGGGCCCCATCGTTCGATCAGTACCCAGGTTCCAGCCAATGAGAAGATGGTTTTGGCAATCGCAGAGGTTATGTGGGTACCACTCTCCTGTCTGCCCTTGTCATTCCCATTCTAGAGCTGGTTGAAGCACGGTCTGCTCTCTAGTGGCTTCTATTCTGCCTTGCTTACCGTGGAGTGCACTAACATCTATTGTTGTACATAGTGTATATAGTGTACATACTTCTGTTCTTACTTGGTGAAGGATAATATAAGTCAAAAGTTTTTCTGCTGTGAATACACACACACACACACAGGTATCCCGTGCAGACGTGGGGGCACAAGGCTCCGAGAACCTTAGTGTTTTAAGGCGTGCAACAACTGCTAGCAGTAATCAGTGGTAGTGACAACGTCAGTGAACAATCCTACGAGTGATAACCAGAGTTATTAGTTAAAACAAGTCGAGAGGTAGCCTGGAATCAGTAATATTTCAAAGTGACAAACCGTTGTGGGTCTACTAGGCGCTGTTGCCACACAGATTCAAATATACTAAGATCAAAGCGAGTGTTGAAGCGGGAGTTCAAGAATTATCAGCGTTTGGTTAACAAGTGTAATGTGGGGCACCATACAGAGAGGGAAAAAGGTAAAAAAAAAAAAAGAGAAAGGAAAAATAAAATATACAACAAGGGAAGGTGGCATCGTAGGCCTGCTGAGGCAGTGACGTCACAACAAGTTGTGTGCCATTATACATATAAAGTGAAGTGTATATAAGTGTATACTATCATAAGTGAAAAATGATATCGTGTGATGAACGCGGGATGTATGAGCATATATGGTTATAAACATCACGGGTGAAGGATCTCCAAAATAGTGAAAGAAGGCCTAAGTACGACGACTACGTCATCAGCATCTGGCAACTTGTCACCGCACCGTGCAGAGCAAGTACTCACTCACCTATTGTGGTTTGCATGTTGCATCCTGGCGTCTGGCCTTGCATTACTGTTAAATACTGGTCACTCACTCCTGCAAGCTATTACCAGAATTAGTGTAGAAATAGCATAGTTAAAGTGAAGATAGTGTTGAGGAGAGTGTGAGGTGTAGAGCAGACTAGCGAGGGGTAACGTAGGGGTAAGGCAGTGTTTCTACCGGTAGTTATTAGCAGTAAGAATACTTAGGAAGCTAGGAAGTCCTCTCTCAGTGTGAACAAGGAATAGGATAATAACCAGCAATAATTGATACTTAAATCCAGAAAGGGCAATAATTGGAGAGAGTAGCATTACTTTGGAAGATAGCTGAGTTAAATTTGAGCCTACACGACAGAGAGGTATAACGGATCTTTCAAACACACCACCTCCCTCCCCCCTAACCATCTCTCCCTCACACACACGCACACACACACAAGGGCAGACACTCATAGAAGCTTTAGACCCTAGTAGCAAGCTCCGCTTTTTATAACCCAGAATTACTGGTATGTATTAGCAGTATCACCCCCTCACACCTCCCCCACACACACGAACACACACATGTACACATATACACACACACACACCTGCACTAGGACAGTATGGTAACTAACTAGGCGAATACACACACACACACACACACACACACACACACCCGCACACATACACAGACACACACACACACACACGCACGCGAACACACACACATACACACACACACACACATGCGCACACACACACATACACAAGCACATATACACTTGACACAAACACGTACCCCTCCCTTCCCTAACCACCTCACCTTAGCCACCTACCCCTCCCCCAAACCATCTAACCCCTTCCCATACCATTTAACCCCCTCCCTCAATTACCTCCCCCCCTCCAATAACCACCCTCCCCTCCCCTATAACCATCCATCCCCTCTCTCTCTCAAGCATGTACTCCAACCTCCCCTAACCACTTCTCCCCCTTCCCTAACCACCTCACCCTAGCCACCTACCCCTCCCCCACACCATCTAACCCCTCCCCAAACCATCTAACCCACCTCCCCCAACTACCTCTCCCCCTCCAATAACCATCCTCCCCCTCCCCATAACCATCCATCCCCTCTCCCCCCAACCATCTATTCCCCTCCTCCTTACCACCCCTCCCCCATCCTTCTGCGGAGCAACGGGGGAACCTAGAACTAGGATGAGAACAAGGGGCTCGAAGGACGAATCTGGGGGGGAGGAC
Organism: Cherax quadricarinatus; assembly: GCF_038502225.1. Lineage (NCBI taxonomy): Eukaryota > Metazoa > Arthropoda > Malacostraca > Decapoda > Parastacidae > Cherax > Cherax quadricarinatus. The sequence continues at coordinate 3,048,714 of NC_091368.1, forward strand.
TGGGAAGCAGATCTCATAAAAAGGGAGGAAGACTGGGGAAGGAGACTAGAGGATCTGGCATGGAAGATGGAAGAGAGGTTAGAAGCAGAATGCAGAAGGTGGAAGCAACATGCCACAACAGCAGAAAACAAGATAAAGACATTAGAAGAGGAGCTGAGACATCTGAAACAGCATAGAGACAAAGATATTACAGAAGTAGCATTGGCAATGGCTACATCAGACACAGACAAAGGGTCTGAAGTGAGCATGGAAACTAAACTGTATGCAGAGGTCCTGTCAAACCCACATGGGGCTAAAACAAAGACAGGGAGCACACTAGGACAAAATGTGAGGTTGGAAGGCATTGAAGGAACTAGGACAAGTGCAGGGTCCTTACCAGACACCTGTGGGGGCCAGGAACAGGTGAGCAGGAAGGAGAAACCAAGGAGGATAGGGGCCATAGATAGGGAAGGGACTGAAGGAAGGAACACTCCACGGGAAGGAACTAAAACATAGAGGATGCAATAGGAGTCACAGTGGGAGGTGGAAAGGGAGAGATCAGTGTTTGTCTATGGGCTAGACGAAGCTAAAGGGAAAACTTATGAGGAAAGAAAGCAGGAGGAGAAAAAAACGATTGAAGGTATCATGAAGGTGATAGGCGAGGGGGAAATGACCCAGGTGGCAAATTTTCGGAGACTCGGGTGGTTCACAGAGAAAAGGAATCGGCCTCTCAAAGTAATTTTCAAGGCAGAAACAACCCGAACCATGATCATGCAGGAGAAAGCACGGCTGAGAGGCAGGCAGGAGTTCATGAGTGTGTACCTCGATCGAGACAGTACACAGGAGGAAAGGAGGACGATGAAAGAGAGAGTTCAGAAACGAAAGGAGAAATGGGAGGAAATGAAAAAGGAGAGCAGAATAACCCAGGAACAAGTGGAGGGACAAGCACACCCCCCAGAAACACCCACAGAAGGACCCCAGCCACGACACCCCCAAGGCAACTGAACAATCTAAACCAACCATCACACACCGATCCCTCTGTTCCCACCCCCGCACCACAGTTACAGTATTAGAACAGAAGTTGAAGGTTTGGTACACAAATGCAGATGGATTAACGAATAAACATGAGGAATGGCAAGAAAGAATCAATGAGAAGTCCCCAGACATCATAGCAGTTACAGAGACAAAATTCACGGGGACAATAACAAATGCAATCTTCCCACCAGGATACCAGATCATGAGGAAAGATAGAAGGGGCAGAGGGGGAGGTGGGGTTGCTCTGCTAGTAAAAAACAGATGGAAATTCGAGAAAATGGAAGGCATAGATGAGATGGGAGAAAGAGACTACATAGTAGGTACACTTCAGTCTGGGGAACACAAGGTGGTCATTGCAGTGATGTATAATCCACCACAGAACTGCAGGAGGCCAAGAGAGGAATATGAAGAGAGCAACAGAGCAATGGTGGACACACTTGCTGAGGTGGCAAGAAGAGCTCACTCCAGCAGAGCAAAGTTGCTGGTTATAGGGGATTTCAACCACAGGGAGATTGACTGGGAAAGCCTGGAGCCACATGGGGGTCCCAAAACATGGAGAGCCAAGATGATGGACGTGGTGCTGGAAAGCCTTATGCACCAACATGTTAAGGACACTACCAGAGTGAGAGGGGAGGATGAACCAGCAAGATTAGACCTTGTGTTCACCCTGGGCAGTTCTGACATTGAGGACATCATGTATGAGAGTCCCCTAGGAGCTAGCGACCACGTGGTTCTGTGCTTTGAATATATAGTAGAGCTGCAAGTGGAGAGAGTAACAGGAGTTGAATGGGAAAAGCCTGACTATAAAAGAGGGGACTACATAGGGTTGAAGAACTTCCTGCAGGAGGTCCCATGGGACAGAGAACTGTCAGGAAAGCCAGTAAATGAAATGATGGAATATGTAACAACAAAATGCAAGGAGGCAGTGGAAAGGTTTATTCCCAAGGGCAACAGTAACAACGGGAAGACCAGAACGGTGTAAGGAGGCAAAAACAAAGTGCAATAGAGAATGGAAAAAGTACAGAAGGCAGAGAACACACGAAAATAGGGAGATCAGTCGCAGAGCCAGGAACGAGTACGCACAGGTAAGGAGGGAGGCCCAGCGACAGTATGAAAATGACATAGCATCGAAAATCAAGACTGACCCGAAACTGTTGTATAGCCACTTCAGGAGGAAGACAACAGTCAAAAACCAGGTGATCAGATTAAGGACAGAAGGGGGAGAACTCGCAAGAAATGACCAGGAGGTATGTGAGGAGCTAAACAGGAGATTTAAGGAAGTTTTTACAGTAGAGACAGGAAGGGCTGTGGGAAGTTAGTACAGAAGGGAACATCAAGAGGGAATATACCACCAAGTGTTGGATGATATACGAACAACCGAGGAGGAGGTGAAGAAGCTGCTAAGTGACCTTGATACCTCAAAGGCGATGGGACCGGACAACATCTCCCCATGGGTCCTTAGAGAAGGAACAGAGATGCTGTGCGTGCCTCTAACCACAATCTTCAACACATCCCTTGAAACTGGGCAACTACCTGAGAAATGGAAGACAGCAAATGTAGTCCCCATATTTAAGAAAGGAAACAGAAACGAGGCGCTAAACTACAGACCTGTGTCTCTGACATGTATTGTGTGCAAAGTCATGGAGAAGATTATCAGGAGGAGAGTGGTCGAACACCTGGAACGGAACAAGATTATAAATGAAAACCAGCATGGGTTCATGGAAGGCAAATCTTGTATCACAAACCTCCTGGAGTTTTATGACAGGGTAACAGAAGTAAGACACGAGAGAGAGGGGTGTGTTGATTGCGTTTTCCTAGACTGCAGGAAGGCCTTTGACACAGTTCCCCACAAGAGATTAGTGCAGAAGCTGGAGGATCAGGCGCATGTAACAGGGAGGGCACTGCAATGGATCAGGGAATACCTGGCAGGGAGGCAGCAACGAGTCTTGGTACGTGAAGAGGTATCACAGTGGGCGCCTGTGACGAGCGGGGTCCCACAGGGGTCAGTTCTAGGGCCAGTGCTATTTTTGATATATGCGAACGACATGATGGAAGGAATAGACTCTGAAGTGTCCCTATTCGCAGATGATGTGAAGTTGGTGAGAAGAATTAAATCGGATGAGGATGAGGCAGGACTTCAAAGAGACCTGGACAGGCTGGACATGTGGTCCAGAAACTGGCTTCTCGAATTCAATCCTGCCAAATGCAAAGTCATGAAGATTTTGGAGGGGCAAAGAAGACCGCAGACAGAGTATAGGCTAGGTGGACAAAGGCTACAGACCTCACTCAGGGAGAAAGACCTCGGGGTGACCATAACACCGAGCACGTCACCGGAGGCACACATCAACCAAATAACTGCTGCAGCATATGGGCGCCTGGCAAACATGAGAATAGCGTTCCGATACCTAAATAAGGAATCGTTCAAGACACTGTACACTGTGTATGTTAGGCCCATACTGGAGTATTCAGCACCAGTCTGGAACCCAGACCTGCTCAAGCACGTCATGAAGTTAGAGAAAGTACAAAGGTTTGCAACAAGGCTAGTCCCAGAGCTCAGGGAAATGTCGTACGAGGAAAGGTTGAGGGAAATCGGACTGACGACACTGGAGGACAGAAGGGTCAGGGGAGACATGATAACGACATACAAGATACTGCGGGGAATAGATAAGGTGGACAGAGATAGGATGTTCCAGAGAGGAGACACAGGAACAAGGGGTAACAACTGGAAGCTGAAGACTCAGACGAGTCACAGGGACGTTTGGAAGTATTTCTTCAGTCATAGAGTCGTCAGGAAGTGGAATAGCCTAGCAAGTGAAGTAGTGGAGGCAGGAACCATACATAGTTTTAAGAAGAGGTATGATAAAGCTCAGGAAGCAGAGAGAGATAGAGGACCTAGTAGCAATCAGTGAAGAGGCGGGGCCAGGAGCTGAGTATCGACCCCTGCAACCACAATTAGGTGAGTACACACACACACATCAGGAGCCAGGAGCTGTGACTCGACCCCTGCAATCACAATTAGGTGAGCACAGACACTAATCACTCAAACCACCACCAGTTATCACTGACCCGTGTACCTGAACTGACCTCATTCTCACAATTAGTAAGCAGGAATGTATATGGTACAAATTAATGGAACAATTCACCACGTAATTAGTAATCCCTTTAATTAGGAGTCAGTGGAACAATAATCTAGGTCATACAAATCACCTCTGCCACATAATTCTTTTCGAATTGTTGAATTTTGAAAGTCAATTGTGACTAAAGATGATGTGTCTGGCAATTAAGAGTGTTATTTTTAATTTGTATAGAGTGCTAAATCAGTAGGGGCCAGGGAATAGGGAATGGGAGGGGGGTAGTCCTTTAATTTAGAGCCCCTCACTTATGTGGAGATGTGGTAGTTGAAAGGTCTCTATGGTAAGCTGTGTTCAGAGGAGATATAATCACGATATGCAAGATACTCTGATATGCTGATATGCTTAAGATATAAAACATATACACATACACTATATATATACACATACACTATATATAAACACACATATACATACAGTATACAAATACACATATAATACACACACATCCATACAATACACACACACACACACACACACACACACACACACACACACACACACACACACACACACACACACACACACACACACACACACACACACACACACACACAACTCATCAATATTAATTACAACAGTGTTAACTTACCAACAAACACCAACAAAACAATCACTCAGTCATTAAGAATATTAAACCTCTCAGTCGTAATAAAACGCAACATTCACATAGACTACAGTTTTATTTAAACCTTTAAATTAAAACACTGATGAACATTGATGAACACTGATGAACACTGATGAACACTAAACGAGAATTGATACGACAATATTAATTTGGATGACACAGCAGCCACCAAAATAACAATTGTATTTTGAAATGTTTTAAATGTTCATCAGTGTTCATCAATGTTCATCAGTGTTCATCAATGTTCATCAGTGTTCATCAATGTTCATCAGTGTTCATCAATGTTCATCAGTGTTCATCAATGTTCATCAGTGTTCATCAATGTTCATCAGTGTTCATCAATGTTCATCAGTGTTCATCAATGTTCATCAGTGTTCATCAATGTTCATCAGTGTTCATCAATGTTCATCAATGTTCATCAGTGTTCATCAATGTTCATCAATGTTCATCAATGTTCGTCAATGTTCATCAGTGTTCATCAATGTTCATCAATGTTCGTCAATGTTCATCAGTGTTCATCAATGTTCATCAGTGTTCATCAATGTTCATCAGTGTTCATCAATGTTCATCAGTGTTCATCAATGTTCATCAGTGTTCATCAATGTTCATCAGTGTTCATCAATGTTCATCAATGTTCATCAGTGTTCATCAATGTTCATCAATGTTCATCAATGTTCATCAGTGTTCATCAGTGTTCATCAATGTTCATCAGTGTTCATCAATGTTCATCAATGTTCATCAGTGTTCATCAGTGTTCATCAATGTTCATCAGTGTTCATCAATGTTCATCAGTGTTCATCAGTGTTCATCAGTGTTCATCAATGTTCATCAGTGTTCATCAATGTTCATCAGTGTTCATCAATGTTCATCAGTGCTCATCAGTGTTCATCAGTGTTCATCAATGTTCATCAGTGTTCATCAATGTTCATCAGTGTTCATCAATGTTCATCAGTGTTCATCAATGTTCATCAGTGTTCATCAATGTTCATCAGTGTTCATCAATGTTCATCAGTGTTCATCAATGTTCATCAGTGTTTATCAATGTTCATCAGTGTTCATCAATGTTCATCAGTGTTCATCAATGTTCATCAGTGTTCATCAATGTTCATCAGTGTTCATCAATGTTCATCAGTGTTCATCAATGTTCATCAGTGTTCATCAATGTTCATCACTGTTCATCAATGTTCATCAGTGTTCATCAATGTTCGTCAATGTTCATCAGTGCTCATCAGTGTTCATCAGTGTTCATCAATGTTCATCAGTGTTCATCAATGTTCATCAGCGTTCATCAATGTTCATCAGTGTTCATCAATGTTCATCAGTGTTCATCAATGTTCACCAGTGTTCATCAATGTTCATCAGTGTTCATCAATGTTCATCAGTGTTCATCAATTTTCGTCAATGTTCATCGGTGCTCATCAATGTTCATCAGTGTTCATCAATGTTCATCAGTGTTCATCAATGTTCATCAGTATTTATCAATGTTCATCAGTATTCATCAATGTTCATCAGTGTTCATCAATGTTCATCAGTGTTCATAAATGTTCATCAGTGTTCATCAGTGTTCATCAAAGTTCATCAGTGTTCATCAGTGTTTACTAATGTTCATCAATGTTCATTAGTGTTTATCAATGTTCATCAGTGTTCATCAATGTTCATTAGTGTTCATCAATGTTCATCAGTGTTCATCAATGTTCATCAGTGTTCATAAATGTTCATCAGTGTTCATCAATGTTCATCAGTGTTCATCAGTGTTTACTAATGTTCATCAATGTTCATCAGTGTTTATCAATGTTCATCAATGTTCATCAGTATTCATCAATGTTCAATGACATTAATCACTGTCTGTACAGGAAATAATGTGACATCAATAAACCCTTTATTTAGTTCGTAAACCAGATTAACGAATTATAACGAATAGCAGCTTAATATTTCTATACTGACTGAGAGCCAGTATGCTACCCTGGAAGGATGGAAAGCAGATTGCCTGGGACTACACCTGTGCTGCCACATTGGCAGACACCTACTTGCCATACTCCGTAGTGGAAGGGGGTGGAGCTCCCAGCCACAGGGAGACCCAGAAGATCCGAAAATATGAAGACCTTCCCCCTTGCTATAACTTCATTCCAATAGGGTCGGAGACCCTTGGAGCATGGGGGCAAGTG
>NC_091368.1:3060651-3078151 GCF_038502225.1 Cherax quadricarinatus
CACCACCCGGTAGTGAAGCCAGAGCACACCCGGTAGAAGCCAGAGTACCACCTCGGCAGTGAAGCCTCACCGGTAGTGAAGCCAGAGTACCACCCCGGTAGAAGCCAGAGTACCACCGTAGAAGCTGGACCAGGTCAGCACCCGGTAGTGAAGCCAGAGCACCACCGGGCAGTGAAGCCGAGTACCACCTGGCAGTGAAGCCAGAGTACCACCCGCAGTGAAGCCAGAGCACCACCTGGTAAGCCGAGCTTCCAGAAGCCACACCGGCAGTGAAGCAGAGTACCTACCTGGCAGTGAAGCCAGAGTACCACCTGGTAGTGAAGCCAGAGCACCACCCGGCCAGTGCAGAAGCCAGAGTACCACCTGGTAGTGAAGCCAGAGCACCACCGGTAGTGAAGCCAGAGTACCACCGGGCAGTGAAGCCAGAGTACCACCTGGCAGTGAAGAGAGCACTACCGGGTAGTGAAGCCAGAGCCAACCTGGCCTAGTGAAGCCAGAGTACTCCACCGGGTAGTGAAGCCAGAGCACCACCTGGCAGTGAAGCCAGAGCACCACCCGGTAGCGAAGCCAGAGTACCACCTGGTAGTGAAGTTCCAGAGTACCACCGGCAGTGAAGCCGAGACCAACCGGCAGTGAAGCCAGAGTACCACCCGCAGTGAATAGAAGTAGCACCACCGGGCAGTGAAGAGCCAGAGTACTCACCTGCAGTGAAGTAGAGCATCCGAGCGGAAGCCATCCACCGGGTAGAAGCCAGAGCACCTACCCGGTAGTGAAGCCAGAGTACCTCCACTGGCAGTGAAGCCAGAGCACCCACGAGTAAGAGAGCACCTGCAGTGAAGCCAGAGTACCACCTGGCAGTGAAGCCAGAGACCACCCTGGCAGTGAAGCCACCTACCGGGCAGTGAAGCCAGAGCACTCACCCGGTAGTGAAGCCAGAGCACCACCCGGCAGTGAAGCCAGAGCACCACCTGGTAGTGCCAGAGCACCACCGGGAGTGAAGCCAGACTACCACAGGAGTGAAGCCAGAGCACCACCCGGTAGTGAAGCGAGAGCACCACCCTGGCAGTGAAGCCAGAGTACCACCGGGTAGTGAAGCCAGATAACCCGAGTGAAGCCAGAGCACCACCTGCAGTGAAGCAGAGTACCACCTGGTAGTGAAGCAGAGTACCACCTGGCAGTGAAGCAGAGACCACCCGGGTAGTAAGAAGCCTTAAAGGCCCAGTAGCCAGAGCACCATGGTAGTGAAGCCAGAGCACCACCTGGTAGTGAGCTTAGAGCACCACCTGGGTGAAGCCAGAGCACCACCCGAGTAGCTAGCACCTGGCAGTGAAGCAGAGCACCACCTGGTAGTGAAGTAGTAGTGACTGAGAGCCTCCACCGGTAGTGAAGCCAGAGTACCACCTGGCAGTGAAGCTAGAGCACCTACCTGGTAGTGAAGCCAGAGCACCTACCTGGCAGTGAAGCCAGAGTACCACCCTGGTAGTGAAGCCAGAGTACCTCACCTGCAGTGAAGCCAGAGCACCTACCATCACGGTAGTGAAGGCCAGAGCACTACCCTGGTAGTGAAGCCAGAGTACCTACCTGGTAGTGAAGCCAGAGCACCACCTGGCAGTGAAGCCAGAGCACACCGGGCAGTGAAGCCAGAGTACCACCGGGCAGTGAAGCCAAAGCCACGCCAGTGATGCCAGACCACTAGGTAGTGAGCCAGAGTACCACCTGGCAGTGAGCTTAGAGCACCACCCGGTGGAAGCCAGAGACCTCCCACAGTGAAGCCGAGCACCACCGGGCAGTAGCCAGAGTACCACCTGGCAGTGAAGCCTTGAGCACTACCTGGCAGTGAAGCCAGAGTCCACCAGGCAGTGAACCAGAGCACCCCCAGTGAAGCCAGAGTACCACCCTAGGTAAGTGAAGCCAGAGTACCACCTGGTAGTGAAGCCAGAGCATACCTCGTTAGCCAAGCTAGCACCACCCGTGCAAGCCAGAGTACCACCTGGAGTGAAGCAGAGCACTCCCGTAGAAGCCAGAGCACTACCTGTAGTGAAAGCCAGAGTACTCACCTGGTAGTAAGCCAGAGTACCATCCTGTAGCCAGAGTACTCACCCTGGAGTGAAGCAGAGTACCACCTGGTAGTGAAGCCAGAGTACCTCCACCTGGTAGTGAAGCCAGAGTACCACCCTTGTTAGTGAAGCCAGATACACCTGCAGTAGCCAGAGTACACCCGGGAGTGAAGCCAGAGTACCTACCTGGTAGTGAAGCCAGAGCACCTACCTGGCAGTGAAGCCAGAGTACCACTGGCAGTGAAGCCAGAGTACCTACCCTGGTAGTGAAGCCAGAGTACTACCCGGGTAGTGAAGAAGAGCCACCTGGAGTGAAGCCAGAGTACCACCTGGCAGTGAAGCCAGAGTACCACCCGGAGTGAAGCAGAGGTACCACCTGGTAGTGAAACCAGAGTACCACCTGGTAGTGAAGCCAGAGTAGCACCCTGGTAGTGAAGCCAGAGTACTACCCTGGTAGTGAAGCTTCAGAGTACACCTGCAGTGAAGCCAGAGTACCACCTGGTAGTGAAGCCAGAGTAATTACCCTGGGCAGTAAGCCAGAGTACCACCTGAGTGAACCGATACACCTGTAGTGAAGCCAGAGCACCACCTGGCAGTGAAGCCAGAGTACCACCTGCAGTGAAGCCTGAGTACTACCTGTTAGTGAAGCCAGAATACACCTGCAGTGAAGCCAGCCATTGGGAGTACTACCTGGAGTGGAGTGAAGCCAGATATCCTGGGGAGTGAAGCTAGAGTACTACCTCGGAGTGAAGCTAGAGTACTACCTGGTAGTGAAGCTAGGGTACTACCTGGAAGTGAAGCTAGAGTACTACCTGGTATTGAAGCTAGAGTACTACCTGGTAGTGAAGCTAGAGTACTACCTGGTAGTGAAGCTAGGGTACTGCCTGGAAGTTAAGCTAGAGTACTACCTGGGAGTGAAGCTTGAGTACTACCTGGGAGTGAAGCTAGAGTACTACCTGGTAGTGAAGCTAGAGTACTACCTGGTAGTGAAGCTAGAGTACTACCTGGTAGTGAAGCTAGAGTACTACCTGAAAGTGAAGCTAAAGTACTACCTGAAAGTGAAGCTAGAGTACTACCTGGTGGTGAAGCTAGAGTACTATCTGGGAGTGAAGCTTGAGTACTACCTGGTAGTGAAGCTAGAGTACTACCTGGGAGTGATACTTGAGTACTACCTGGTAGTGAAGCTAGAGTACTACCTGGTAGTGAAGCTAGAGTACTACCTGGAAGTGAAGCTAGAGTACTACCTTGTAGTGAAGCTAGAGTACTACCTGTAAGTGAAGCTAGAGTACTACCTGGTGGTGAAGCTAGAGTACTACCTGGTGGTGAAGCTAGAGTACTACCTGGTAGTGAAGCTAGGGTGCTACCTGTAAGTGAAGCTAGAGTACTACCTGGAAGTGAAGCTAGAGTACTACCTCGGAGTGATGCTAGAGTACTACCTGGGAGTGATGCTAGAGTACTACCTGGTAGGGAAGCTAGAGTACTACCTGGGAGTGATGCTAGAGTACTGCCTGGGAGTGATGCTAGAGTACTACCTGGGAGTGAAGCTTGAGTACTACCTGGTAGTGAAGCTAGAGTATTATCTGGTAGTGAAGCTAGAGTGCTACCTGGTAGTGAAGCTAGAGTACTACCTGGTAATGAAGCTAGAGTTCTACCTGGTAGTGAAGGTAGAGTACTACCTGGGAGTGATACTAGAGTACTACCTGGGAGTGATGCTAGAGTACTACCTGGGAGTGAAGCTAGAGTACTACCTGGAAGTGAAGATAGAGTACTACCTGGTAGTGAAGCTAGAGAACTGCCTGGAAGTGAAGTTAGAGTACTTCCAGGGAGTGATGCTAGAGTACTACCTGGGAGTGAAGCTAGAGTACAACCTGGAAATGAAGCTAGAGTACTACCTGGTAGTGAAGCTAGAGTACTACCTGGTAGTGAAGCTAGAGTACTACCTGGGAGTGATGCTAGAGTACTACCTGGGAGTGAAGCTAGAGTACAACCTGGAAGTGAAGATAGAGTACTACCTGGTAGTGAAGCTAGAGAACTATCTGGTAGTGAAGCTAGAGTACTACCTGGTAGTGAAGCTAGAGTACTACTTGGGAGTGATGGTAGAGTACTACCTGGGAGTGATACTAGAGTACTACCTGGGAGTGAAGCTAGAGTACTACCTGGGAGTGAAGCTAGAGTACTACCTGGTAGTAAAGCTAGAGTACTACCTGGGAGTGAAGCTAGAGTACTACCTTGTAGTGAACCTAGAGTACTACCTGGTAGTGAAGCTAGAGTACTACCTGGTAGTGAAGCTAGGGTACAACCTGGGAGTGATGCTAGAGTACTACCTGGGAGTGAAGCTAGAGTACTACCTGGAAGTGAAGCTATAGTACTACCTGGTAGTGAAGCTAGAGTACTCCCTGGTAGTGAAGCTAGAGTACTACCTGGTGGTGAAGCTAGAGTACTACCTGGGAGTGATGCTAGAGTACTACCTGGGAGTGATGCTAGAGTACTACCTGGGAGTGAAGTTTGAGTACTTCCTGGAAGTGAAGCTAGAGTACTACCTGGAAGTGAAGCTAGAGTACTACTTGGAAGTGAAACTAGAGTACTACCTGAGAGTGATGCTAGAGTGCTACCTAGTAGTGAAGCTAGAGTACTACCTGGTAGTGAAGCTAGAGTACTACCTGAGAGTGATGCTAGAGTACTACCTGGTATTGAAGCTAGAGTACTACCTGGAAGTGAAGCTAGAGTACTACCTGGGAGTGATGCTAGAGTACTACCTGGTAGTGAAGCTAGAGTACTACCTGGTAGTGAAACTAGAGTACTACCTGAGAGTGATGCTAGAGTACTACCTGGTATTGAAGCTAGAGTACTACCTGGTAGTGAAGCTAGAGTACTACCTGGGAGTGATGCTAGAGTACTACCTGGTAGTGAAGCTAGAGTACTACCTGGTAGTGAAGCTAGAGTACTACCTGGGAGTGATACTTGAGTACTACCTGGTAGTGAAGCTAGAGTACTACCTGGTAGTGAAGCTAGAGTACTACCTGGGAGTGATACTTGAGTACTACCTGGTAGTGAAGCTAGAGTACTACCTGGTAGTGAAGCTAGAGTACTACCTGGGAGTTATACTTGAGTACTACCTGGTAGTGAAGCTAGAGTACTACCTGGTAGTGAAGCTAGAGTACTACCTGGTAGTGAAGCTAGAGTACTACCTGGTAGTGAAGCTAGAGTACTACCTGGTAGTGAAGCTAGAGTACTACCTGGTAGTGAAGCTAGAGTACTACCTGGTAGTGAAGCTAGAGTACTACCTGGGAGTGATACTTGAGTACTACCTGGTAGTGAGGCTAGAGTACTACCTGGTAGTGAAGCTAGAGTACTACCTGGTAGTGAAGCTAGAGTACTACCTGGGAGTGATACTTGAGTACTACCTGGTAGTGAAGCTAGAGTACTACCTGGTAGTGAAGCTAGAGTACTACCTGGTAGTGAAGCTAGAGTACTACCTGGTAGTGAAGCTAGAGTACTACCTGGTAGTGAAGCTAGAGTACTACCTGGTAGTGAAGCTAGAGTACTACCTGGGAGTGATACTTGAGTACTACCTGGTAGTGAAGCTAGAGTACTACCTAGTAGTGAAGCTAGAGTACCACCTGGGAGTGATACTTGAGTACTACCTTGTAGTGAAGCTAGAGTACTACCTGGTAGTGAAGCTAGAGTACTACCTGGGAGTGATACTTGAGTACTACCTGGTAGTGAAGCTAGAGTACTACCTGGTAGTGAAGCCAGAGTACTACCTGGGAGTGATACTTGAGTACTACCTGGTAGTGAAGCTAGAGTACTACCTGGTAGTGAAGCTAGAGTACTACCTGGGAGTGATACTTGAGAACTACCTGGTAGTGAAGCTAGAGTACTACCTGTGAGTGATACTTGAGTACTACCTGGTATTGAAGCTAGAGTACTACTTGGTAGTGAAGCTAGAGTACTACCTGGTAGTGAAGCTAGAGTACTACCTGGGAGTGATACTTGAGTACTACCTGGTAGTGAAGCTAGAGTACTACCTGGAAGTGAAGCTAGAGTACTACCTGGTAGTGAAGCTAGAGTACTACCTGGAAGTGAAGCTAGAGTACTACCTGGGAGTGATACTTGAGTACAACCTGGTAGTGAAGCTGGACTTATGGGGGATGACACTGGTCGGCCAGACCAAGTCACTTTCACCTAGACAAGACCATTGACCAGAGCACTTACCAGACCATTTACTACACCATTTACCAGTCAATTTACAAGGCCATATACCAGTCATTTACGAGGCCATTTTATTTCCTTATTGCCTTTTAGACATCAAATTTCAGTTGTTTTTATTGCAAGTGAGAAAACAATTGTGGGATTTTTTCGAAATTGCTGGTTGTGTATGTTAATGTGTGTGGGGTTTTCTCTATATATGTGAGTGTACTCACCCATTTGTGGTTGCAGGGGTCGAGTAGCAGCTCCTGGCCCCTCCTCGTCGCTGGAGAGAGAGAGAGAGAGAGAGAGACAGAGAGAGAGAGAGAGAGAGCTTGCCAATAAAGTTAGGAATCCTTAACCTGTAAATAGCTTGTCAATAAAGCTAGGGATCCTTAACCTTGTCAAACCCTGTGTAAAGAGAGAGAGAGAGAGAGAGAGAGAGAGAGAGAGAGAGAGAGAGAGAGAGAGAGAGAGAGAGAGAGAGAAAAGAGTGTGTGTGAGAGATAGAGAGACAGCACTCTCTCTATCTCTCATACAGACAAATAACAGCACTGCCTTAGGTTAGGGGGGAACTACAGCACCACACCAGGTACCATAACTGCAACAAAGTGCTCAAAGATGGCTACAATGGTAACTACCTTTGTAGGTACAGAGGTAGGTCAGACGAGACGGAACACTGAACACCGGTGAGAGGGTGAATATTGAACACCAGGGTTCAACTCTATACCACACGGAAACAACAGAGCTATTCTGATAGTGTTTGATTTATAGAGCCAAGCGAACTTGTATGTCAGAGATAGATAGGTAGATAGATAGATAGATAACAGATAGATACGTAGAGAGAGAGAGAGAGAGAGAGAGAGAGAGAGAGAGAGAGAGAGAGAGAGAGAGAGAGAGAGAGAGAGAGAGAGAGAGAGAGAGAGAGAGAAACCTCATAAAGAATTACTTAATCTACCATTGTAACACCACTGGAAAGATAAGAAAAATGTGATAGATAAATAGATACATAAATAAATAGATAAACAGATGTATAAAGAGATAAATAAACAGATAAAATGGTAGAGAGATAACAACAGTCTACAACAACAGTCTACAACAACAGTCTACAACAGTCTACAACAACAGTCTACAACAGTCTACAAAAACAGTCTACAACAGTCTACAACAACAGTCTACAACAACAGTCTACAACAGTCTACAACAACAGTCTACAACAGTCTACAACAACAGTCTACAACAGTCTACAACAACAGTCTACAACAACAGTCTACAACAACAGTCTACAACAGTCTACAACAACAGTCTACAACAACAGTCTACAACAACAGTCTACAACAACAGTCTACAACAACAGTCTACAACAGTCTACAACAGTCTACAACAACAGTCTACAACAACAGTCTAAAACAACAGTCTACAACAACAGTCTACAACAACAGTCTACAACAACAGTCTACAACAACAGTCTACAACAGTCTACAACAACAGTCTACAACAACAGTCTACAACAACAGTCTACAACAACAGTCTACAACAACAGTCTACAACAGTCTACAACAACAGTCTACAACAACAGTCTACAACAACAGTCTACAACAACAGTCTACAACAACAGTCTACAACAACAGTCTACAACAACAGTCTACAACAACAGTCTACAACAACAGTCTACAACAGCAGTCTACAACAGCAGTCTACAACAGCAGTCTACAACAACAGTCTACAACAACAGTCTACAACAGCAGTCTACAACAACACCATACAACAACAGTCTACAACAACAGCCTACAACAACAGTCTACAACAACAGTCTACGACAGCAGTCTACAACAGCAGTCTACAACAACAGTCTACAACAACAGTCTACAACAGCAGTCTACAACAACAGTCTACAACAACAGTCTACAACAGCAGTCTACAACAACAGTCTACAACAACAGTCTACAACAGCAGTCTACAACAACAGTCTACAACAGCAGTCTACAACAACAGTCTACAACAGCAGTCTACAACAACAGTCTACAACAGCAGTCTACAACAACAGTCTACAACAACAGTCTACAACAACAGCCTACAACAACAGTCTACAACAACAGTCTACAACAGCAGTCTACAACAACAGTCTACAACAGCAGTCTACAACAACAGTCTACAACAACAGTCTACAACAACAGTCTACAACAGCAGTCTACAACAACAGTCTACAACAACAGTCTACAACAACAGCCTACAACAACAGTCTACAACAACAGTCTACAACAGCAGTCTACAACAACAGTCTACAACAGCAGTCTACGACAACAGTCTACAACAACAGTCTACAACAGCAGTCTACAACAACAGTCTACAACAGCAGTCTACAACAGCAGTCTACAACAACAGTCTACAACAACAGTCTACAACAGCAGTCTACAACAACAGTCTACAACAGCAGTCTACAACAACAGTCTACAACAACAGTCTACAACAACAGTCTACAACAGCAGTCTACAACAACAGTCTACAACAACAGTCTACAACAACAGTCTACAACAACAGCCTACAACAACAGTCTACAACAACAGTCTACAACAACAGTCTACAACAACAGCCTACAACAACAGTCTACAACAACAGTCTACAACAACAGTCTACAACAACAGTCTACAACAACAGTCTGCAACAACAGTCTACAACAACAGTCTACAACAACAGTCTGCAACAACAGTCTACAACAACAGTCTACAACAACAGTCTACAACAACAGCCTACAACAACAGTCTACAACAACAGTCTACAACAACAGTCTATAACAACAGTCTACAACAACAGCCTACAACAACAGTCTACAACAACAGTCTACAACAACAGTCTACAACAACAGTCTACAACAACAGTCTACAACAACAGCCTACAACAACAGTCTACAACAACAGTCTACAACAACAGTCTACAACAACAGTCTACAACAACAGTCTACAACAACAGTCTACAACAACAGTCTACAACAAGAGTCTACAACAACAGTCTACAACAGTCTACAACAACAGTCTACAACAACAGTCTACAACAACAGTCTACAACAACAGTCTACAACAGTCTACAACAACAGTCTACAACAACAGTCTACAACAACAGTCTACAACAACAGTCTACAACAGTCTACAACAACAGTCTACAACAACAGTCTACAACAACAGTCTACAACAACAGTCTACAACAACAGTCTACAACAGCAGTCTACAACAACAGTCTACAACAACAGTCTACAACAGCAGTCTACAACAACACCACACAACAACAGTCTACAACAACAGTCTACAACAACAGTCTACAACAACAGTCTACAACAGCAGTCTACAACAGCAGTCTACAACAACAGTCTACAACAACAGTCTACAACAGCAGTCTACAACAACAGTCTACAACAACAGTCTACAACAGCAGTCTACAACAACAGTCTACAACAACAGTCTACAACAGCAGTCTACAACAACAGTCTACAACAGCAGTCTACAACAACAGTCTACAACAGCAGTCTACAACAACAGTCTACAACAGCAGTCTACAACAACAGTCTACAACAACAGTCTACAACAACAGCCTACAACAACAGTCTACAACAACAGTCTACAACAGCAGTCTATAACAACAGTCTACAACAGCAGTCTACAACAACAGTCTACAACAACAGTCTACAACAACAGTCTACAACAGCAGTCTACAACAACAGTCTACAACAACAGTCTACAACAACAGCCTACAACAACAGTCTACAACAACAGTCTACAACAGCAGTCTACAACAACAGTCTACAACAGCAGTCTACAACAACAGTCTACAACAACAGTCTACAACAGCAGTCTACAACAACAGTCTACAACAGCAGTCTACAACAGCAGTCTACAACAACAGTCTACAACAGCAGTCTACAACAACAGTCTACAACAGCAGTCTACAACAACAGTCTACAACAACAGTCTACAACAACAGTCTACAACAGCAGTCTACAACAGCAGTCTACAACAACAGTCTACAACAACAGTCTACAACAACAGTCTACAACAACAGTCTACAACAACAGTCTACAACAACAGTCTACAACAACAGTCTACAACAACAGTCTACAACAACAGCCTACAACAACAGTCTACAACAACAGTCTACAACAACAGTCTACAACAACAGTCTACAACAACAGTCTACAACAACAGCCTACAACAACAGTCTACAACAACAGTCTACAACAACAGTCTACAACAACAGTCTACAACAACAGTCTACAACAACAGTCTACAACAACAGTCTACAACAACAGTCTACAACAACAGCCTACAACAACAGTCTACAACAACAGTCTACAACAACAGTCTACAACAACAGTCTACAACAACAGTCTACAACAACAGCCTACAACAACAGTCTACAACAACAGTCTACAACAACAGTCTACAACAACAGTCTACAACAACAGTCTACAACAACAGCCTACAACAACAGTCTACAACAACAGTCTACAACAACAGTCTACAACAACAGTCTACAACAACAGCCTACAACAACAGTCTACAACAACAGTCTACAACAACAGTCTACAACAACAGCCTACAACAACAGTCTACAACAACAGTCTACAACAACAGTCTACAACAACAGTCTACAACAACAGTCTACAACAACAGTCTACAACAACAGTCTACAACAACAGTCTACAACAACACCCTACAACAACAGTCTACAACAACAGTCTACAACAACAGTCTACAACAACAGTCTAAACAACACCCTACAACAAGAGTCTACAACAGCACCCTAAAACAACAGTCTACAGGAACAGTCTACAACAACAGTCTACAACAACAGCCTACAACAACAGTCTACAACAGCACCCTACAACAACAGTCTACAACAACACCATACAACAACAGTCCACAACAACAGTCTACAACAACAGTCTACAACAACAGTCTACAACAACAGTCTACAACAACACCCTACAACAACAGTCTACAACAACACCCTACAACAACAGTCTACAACAACAGCCTACAACAACAGTCTACAACAACAGCCTACAACAACAGTATACAGCAACAGCCTACAGCAACAGCCTACAACAACAGTATACAACAACAGTCTACAACAACAGTCTACAACAACAGCCTACAACAACAGCCTACAACAACAGCCTACAACAACAGCCTACAGCAACAGCCTAGAACAACAGCCTACTAAAACAGTCTACAACAACAGCCTACAACAACAGCCTACAACAACAACCTACAACAACAGCCTACAACAACAGTCTTCAACAGCCTACAACAACAGTCTACAGCAATAGCCTACAGCAACAGCCTACAACAACAGCCTACTACAACAGTCTACAACAACAGCCTACAACAACAGCCTACAACAACAGCCTACAACAACAGTCTACAACAGCCTACAACAACAGTCTACAACAACAGCCTACAACAACAGCCTACAAGAACAGCCTACAACAACAGTCTACAATAACAGCCTACAACAACAGCCTACAACAACAGCCTACAACAACAGCCTACAACAACAGTCTACAACAGTCTACAACAACAGTCTACAGCAACAGCATACAGCAACAGCCTACAACAGCAGCCTACTACAACAGTCTACAACAACAGCCTACAACAACAGTCTACAACAACAGTTTACATTAACACCCTGCAACAACAGTCTACAACAACACCCTACAACAACAGTCTACAACAACACCCTACAACAACAGTCTACAACAACACCCTACAACAACAGTCTACAACAACACCCTACAACAACTGTCGACAACAACACCCTACAACAACAGCCTACAACAACAGTCTACAACAACAGTCTACAACAACAGTCTACAACAACAGTCTACAACAACAGCCTACAACTACAGCCTACAGCAACAGCCTACAGCAACAGCCTACAACAACAGCCTACTACAACAGTCTACAACAACAGCCTACAACAACAGTCTACAACAACAGTCTACAACAACAGTCTACAACAACAGTCTACAACAACAGTCTGCAACAACAGTCTACAACAACAGTCTACAACAACAGTCTACAACAACAGTTTACAACAACAGCCTTCAGCAACAGTCTACAACAACAGTCTTCAACAACAGCCTACAACAACAGTCTACAACAACAGTCTACAACAACAGTCTACAACAACACTCTACAACAACAGCCTACAACAGTCTACAACAACAGTCTACAACAACAGTCTTCAACAACAGCCTACAACAACAGTCTTCAGCAACATTCTACAACAACAGTCTACAACAACAGTCTACAACAACAGTTTACAACAATAGCCTACAGCAACATTCTACAGCAACATTCTACAACAACAGTCTACAACAACAGTCTACAACAACAGCCTACAACAACAGTCTACAACAACAGTCTACAGCAACATTCTACAACAACAGCCTACAACAACAGCCTACAACAACAGTCTACAACAACAGTCTACAACAACAGTCTACAACAACGCACACACACACACACACACACACACACACACACACACACACACACACACACACACACACACACACACACACACACACACACACACACACACACACACACAGTACTGCAAGGGATTAATGGGTCGAGACATGTAACAAGTGTAGAGATATGTAAAAAGTTTCTGGTGTAAGAGGCACTCACAGCAGGGGATGACTAGCCGTATTATTGTTATTATTATTATTACTATTATTATTAGTATTATTATTATTATTATTAGTAGTAGTAGTAGTAGTAGTAGTAATAATAGTAGTAATCATATTAGTAGTAATATTAGTACTTTAGCAGTAGTAGGTTATTGGTGTACTAGACACAATGTCTAGGTATAAAGTGAACCTAATACCAAATAAAGATAGAAAGAGAACACGAGAACACAGTTAAACACCACAGTTCTTGTACACTTACTCGACAAATCTAGCATGGTGTTAGCCAGCCAGGGGTGGGAGAGAGTCTGACGGAATGGGTTGTGTCTAGAAGCTAGTAAGCCTCACCCCTAGTCGACCACCCTCACTCTGACACATCAGAGGGCCCCTGCACCTAGTCTGCAACCCCCCCCCCTTGTACTAGGATGGTTCACTCACCCCGGTTACCAGGTACTAGCCTCTCTAAAAGCTGCCTGGGATAAAGTCCAGGAAAGTGGTTATGTATGTGTTGACACATGACACATTTGAACCACAAATTATGTATCTCTCAGCTAGTATTATGTATCTCTCAGCTAGTATTATGTATCTCTCAGCTAGTATTATGTATCTCTCAGCTAGTATTATGTATCTCTCAGCTAGTATTATGTATCTCTCAGCTAGTATTATGTATCTCTCAGCTAGTATTATGTATCTCTCAGCTAGTATTATGTATCTCTCAGCTAGTATTATGTATCTCTCAGCTAGTATTATGTATCTCTCAGCTAGTATTATGTATCTCTCAGCTAGTATTATGTATCTCTCAGCTAGTATTATGTATCTCTCAGCTAGTATTATGTATCTCTCAGCTAGTATTATGTATCTCTCAGCTAGTATTATGTATCTCTCAGCTAGTATTATGTATCATTCAGCTAGCACTATGAATCTCTCAGCTAGCACTACGTATCTCTCAGCTAGCACCATGTATCTCTCAGCTAGAGCTATGTATCACTCAACTAGTACTATGTATCTCTCGTCTAGCGCTTTGTACCTCTCAGCTAGCACTATGTATCTCTCGGCTAGCAACATGTATCTCTCAGCTATCACTATGTATCTCTAGTTATCACTATTTATCTCTTGGCTAGCACTATGTATCACTCTGTTAGCACTATGTATCTCTCAGCTAGCACTATATATCTCTGAGTTAGTGACAGTGTCAGACACATGACTAGTGCGCTACATTAGCAGTCAGGCTGTGTTCTGAGTGCACATCTTGTGTGCCTATCAGGACACTTGCACAACAGTGGTATGGGTGATAATGGGGGAGGGGCTACAGGTCCTGTGCTGGTAATGGGTGAAAGTTGAAAAGCAAACAACCCATGAATGATGTTTGAAAGTTCTGCTTGAAAGCTGTGAGGTGTGTGTGTGTGTGTGTGTGTGTGTGTGTGTGTGTGTGTGTGTGTGTGTGTGTGTGTGTGTGTGTGTGTGTGTGTGTGTGTGTGTGTGTGTGTGTGTGTCTGTCTGTCTGTCTGTTTGTCTGTCTGTTGTATACTCACCTAGTTGTGGTTGTAGGGGTTGAGTTATAGCTCCTGGCCCTGCCTATTCACAGGTGGCTACTAGGTTCACTCTCTTACTGCTACATGAGCTTTATCGTACCTCTTCTTAAAGCTATATATGGATCCTGCCTCCCCTACATCATTCTCCGTATTGTTCCACTTCCTGACAACTCTATGGCTGAAGAAATACTTCCTAACATCCCTGTGTATATATGTGTGCACACCATGGCATTAAAACTCCATTTTGGACAAATTCCCCCATTTTTTCCCTGACTCTGGTTATACAGGGAAAAACAACAGTGGTAAACTTTAATGGAGAATCATTTTTACCGTTGAGAACAGCGTAATAACAGAAGAACAGGAGGGGAGGCGTATAATCTGTTTTTGTGAAGCATCGTCTTACCTGCTCACACACATGTAATATATATATATATATATATATATATATATATATATATATATATATATATATATATATATGTATGTATATATATATATATATATATATATATATATATATATATATATATATATATATATATGATTATTATTATTATTATTATTATCTTTATCATTATTCCTCTCGTTTCCCATATGTTACATTTCTTCCTCTTCCTCCTACTCTTCCTCTTCTTCCTCCTCTTCCTCGTAAAAGATTTCTGAGCCAAACCACAAAAACATCTCCTCTGATAGTCTTCAAACTTGGCACACTTGTGTATCTTACTGAAAGAAAAGCCAGGCAGTTTTATTGACCCACCTGACTCCCTATTAACCAATTTTTAAGACCAACTTTCTGGCCCGTACCAAGTAACCAGGCAACCTTAATAACCGACAATGATGAAGACTGAGTATATATATACATACATATATATATATATATATATATATATATATATATATATATATATATATATATATATATATATATATATATATGTATGTATATATATATATATATATATATATATATATATATATATATATATATATATATATATATATATATATATATATGTACGTATATATATATATATATATATATATATATATATATATATATATATATATATATATATATATATATATATATATATATATATATATATATATATATATATATATATATATATATATATGCAATAAGATCACAGTAAACAGGTGATTTCAGAATATGCAAAACAACCACTCTGAAAGAATAGAGAAATTCCAAGCGCTTTCGTGACTACTCACATTATCAAGGAACTATGAAAGTAAAGCATCCAAGGAAGCTATATAAAGGGTCTGGCCAGCACCTCACTATCAGATCCCACAACGGTTAAACACCTGACGCGCGCCGACCCAACTTGGATAGGTCCTTTGCACAACTCACCAACAAACTATTCTACCCAAGAAAATTTAAAAATTATTATTTGTCCAGTGTATTATTAAATTCTTCCCAAATTCTATTAATTATAAATGGATCTAATTTATATAAACCAAAGGAAATATTCATATTATTGTCAAAACTGCTTTTTATGAAACAAGATTCAATTATATTCCTGTCGACCATGGACTTGCTTGATACTACTTTCTCAACTTTTTGAAAATCAATTGGATGGTTAAAATCTCTTACATGAATAAATAGAGTATTGGAATCTTGTCCAGTTCTAATGCTATATTTATGTTGTTTTAATCTTAGTTCGAGATTTTTACCAGTTTGACCGTAATAAACTTTATCGCAAATTTTACAATTAATCTTATAGACACATCCATCAGCATTTTGGGGGGAATTCTTTATCAAAAGTTTTTTTTACTGTATCAAGATTTTTGAATACAACTTTAATATTAAAAGTCTTAAGAAGAGAAGGCATATCAACCAAGTTTTCATGGTAAGGGAGAACCAACATATTTTTATATGAATAAGGCTGGTTGTCCCTTTTTGGATTGTAAAAAGTATTTCTAGCAACTTTAAAAGATTTATCAATTACATTTCTTGGGTATTTTAAATCATTACCTATTTCATAAATTTTGGATATTTCCTCATCTATGAACTCAGGACTACAAATTCGTAAAGCTCTCAGAAACATTGATGAGAAAACAGACAGTTTGACTCTATCTTGATGCGAGGAATAATAGTGGACATAGGAACAGTTATTTGTAGGTTTTCTGTAAATTTTAAATTTGAATTCATTATTACCCTTAATAATTAAAACATCTAGAAAAGGCAATGAGTTATTTTCTTCAAACTCAACAGTAAAGTTTATAGAATGGGCTAAGCTATTTAATTTTCCAAGGAAATTGTGTATATCTACATTTTTGGGCATAAGACACAAAATATCATCAACATATCTGAACCATTTAGCTCTATTAAGGAGGATTGTGTTAAGCAACCTTGTTTCAAAAAATTCCATGTATAGGTTACTAAGAACAGGTGAAAGAGGATTTCCCATTGCCATACCAAACTTCTGAGTGTAAAACTTATCATTAAATACAAATTTTGCATCAACAATGCAAAGTTTAATAAGTTTAATGATAGTAGGAACTGGCAATGGTAAATCATAGTTAACGAGTTCTTCAGATAAGAAACTTAATAAATCATCAACAGGAACTTTCGTAAACAAAGAAGTAACATCAAAACTAACCATGTTAAAATCATTTAAGTCAGTCAAGGAGCTTAATTTATCAACCAAAAAGGGACAACCAGCCTTATTCAACTAAAAATATGTTGGTTCTCCCTTACCATGAAAACTTGGTTGATATGCTTTCTCTTCTTAAGACTTTTAATATTAAAGTTGTATTAAAAAATCTTGATACAGTAAAAAAAAACTTTTGATAAAGAATTCCCCCCAAAATGCTGATGGATGTGTCTATAAGATTCCTTGTAAAATTTGCGATAAAGTTTATTACGGTCAAACTGGTAAAAATCTCGAACTAAGATTAAAACAACATAAATATAGCATTAGAACTGGACAAGATTCCAATGCTCTATTTATTCATGTAAGAGATTTTAACCATCCAATTGATTTTCAAAAAGTTGAGAAAGTAGTATCAAGCAA
>NC_091368.1:3085651-3090651 GCF_038502225.1 Cherax quadricarinatus
GCTGCCAGCCAACACATCTATGTGCTACCATGTGTCTAGCTGCCAGCCAACACATCTATGTGCTACCATGTGTCTAGCTGCCAGCCAACACATCTATGTGCTACCATGTGTCCAGCTGCCAGCCAACACATCTATGTGCTACCATGTGTCTAGCTGCACGCCAACACATCTATGTGCTACCATGTGTCTAGCTGCCAGCCAACACATCTATGTGCTACCATGTGTCTAGCTGCCAGCCAACACATCTATGTGCTACCATGTCTAGCTGCCAGCCAACACATCTATGTGCTACCATGTGTCTAGCTGCCAGCCAACACATCTATGTGCTACCATGTGTCTAGGCTGCCAGCCAACACATCTATGTGCTACCATGTGTCCAGCTGCCAGCCAACACATCTATGTGCTACCATGTGTCTAGCTGCCAGCCAACACACTCTGTGCTACCATGTGTCTAGCTGCCAGCCAACACATCTATGTGCTACCATGTGTCTAGCTGCCAGCCAACACATCTATGTGCTACCATGTGTCTAGCTGCCAGCCAACACATCTATGTGCTACCATGTGTCCAGCTGCCAGCCAACACATCTATGTGCTACCATGTGTCTAGCTGCCAGCCAACACATCTATGTGCTACCATGTGTCTAGCTGCCAGCCAACACATCTATGTGCTACCATGTGTCTAGCTGCCAGCCAACACATCTATGTGCTACCATGTGTCTAGCTGCCAGCCAACACATCTATGTGCTACCATGTGTCTAGCTGCCAGCCAACACATCTATGTGCTACCATGTGTCCAGCTGCCAGCCAACACATCTATGTGCTACCATGTGTCCAGCTGCCAGCCAACACATCTATGTGCTACCATGTGTCTAGCTGCCAGCCACCACATCTATGTGCTACCATGTGTCCAGCTGCCAGCCAACACATCTATGTGCTACCATGTGTCCAGCTGCCAGCCAACACATCTATGTGCTACCATGTGTCTAGCTGCCAGCCAACACATCTATGTGCTACCATGTATCTAGCTGCCAGCCAACACATCTATGTGCTACCATGTGTCTAGCTGCCAGCCAACACATCTATGTGCTACCATGTGTCTAGCTGCCAGCCAACACATCTATGTGCTACCATGTGTCCAGCTGCCAGCCAACACATCTATGTGCTACCATGTGTCCAGCTGCCAGCCAACACATCTATGTGCTACCATGTGTCTAGCTGCCAGCCAACACATCTATGTGCTACCATGTGTCTAGCTGCCAGCCAACACATCTATGTGCTACCATGTGTCTAGCTGCCAGCCAACACATCTATGTGCTACCATGTGTCTAGCTGCCAGCCAACACATCTATGTGCTACCATGTGTCTAGCTGCCAGCCAACACATCTATGTGCTACCATGTGTCCAGCTGCCAGCCAACACATCTATGTGCTACCATGTGTCTAGCTGCCAGCCAACACATCTATGTGCTACCATGTGTCTAGCTGCCAGCCAACACATCTATGTGCTACCATGTGTCTAGCTGCCAGCCAACACATCTATGTGCTACCATGTGTCTAGCTGCCAGCCAACACATCTATGTGCTACCATGTGTCTAGCTGCCAGCCAACACATCTATGTGCTACCATGTGTCTAGCTGCCAGCCAACACATCTATGTGCTACCATGTGTCTAGCTGCCAGCCAACACATCTATGTGCTACCATGTGTCTAGCTGCCAGCCAACACATCTATGTGCTAACCATGTGTCTAGCTGCCAGCCAACACATCTATGTGCTACCATGTGTCTAGCTGCCAGCCAACACATCTATGTGCTACCATGTGTCTAGCTGCCAGCCAACACATCTATGTGCTACCATGTATCTAGCTGCCAGCCAACACATCTATGTGCTACCATGTGTCTAGCTGCCAGCCAACACATCTATGTGCTACCATGTGTCTAGCTGCCAGCCAACACATCTATGTGCTACCATGTGTCCAGCTGCCAGCCAACACATCTATGTGCTACCATGTGTCCAGCTGCCAGCCAACACATCTATGTGCTACCATGTGTCTAGCTGCCAGCCAACACATCTATGTGCTACCATGTGTCTAGCTGCCAGCCAACACATCTATGTGCTACCATGTGTCCAGCTGCCAGCCAACACATCTATGTGCTACCATGTGTCCAGCTGCCAGCCAACTCACCTATGTGCTACCATGTGTCCAGCTGCCAGCCAACTCACCTATGTGCTACCATGTGTCCAGCTGCCAGCCAACTCACCTATGTGCTACCATGTGTCCAGCTGCCAGCCAACTCACCTATGTGCTACCATGTGTCCAGCTGCCAGCCAACTCACCTATGTGCTACCATGTGTCCAGCTGCCAGCCAACACATCTATGTGTTACCATGTGTCCAGCTGCCAGCCAACACATCTATGTGTTACCATGTGTCCAGCTGCCAGCCAACACATCTATGTGTTACCATGTGTCCAGCTGCCAGCCAACACATCTATGTGTTACCATGTGTCCAGCTGCCAGCCAACACATCTATGTGTTACCATGTGTCCAGCTGCCAGCCAACACATCTATGTGTTACCATGTGTCCAGCTGCCAGCCAACACATCTATGTGTTACCATGTGTCCAGCTGCCAGCCAACACATCTATGTGTTACCATGTGTCCAGCTGCCAGCCAACACATCTATGTGTTACCATGTGTCCAGCTGCCAGCCAACACATCTATGTGTTACCATGTGTCCAGCTGCCAGCCAACACATCTATGTGTTACCATGTGTCCAGCTGCCAGCCAACACATCTATGTGCTACCATGTGTCCAGCTGCCAGCCAACACATCTATGTGTTACCATGTGTCCAGCTGCCAGCCAACACATCCATGTGTTACCATGTGTCCAGCTGCTAGCCAACACATCCATGTGTTACCATGTGTCCAGCTGCCAGCCAACACATCCATGTGTCACCATGTGTCCAGCTGCCAGCCAACACATCCATGTGTTACCATGTGTCCAGGTGCCAGCCAGCACATCTATGTGTTACCATGTGTCCAGCTGCCAGCCAACACATCTATGTGTTACCATGTGTCCAGCTGCCAGCCAACACATCTATGTGTTACCATGTGTCCAGCTGCCAGCCAACACATCTATGTGTTACCATGTGTCCAGCTGCCAGCCAACACATCCATGTGTCACCATGTGTCCAGCTGCCAACCAACACATCCATGTGTCACCATGTGTCCAGCTGCCAGCCAACACATCCATGTGTTACCATGTGTCCAGCTGTCAGCCAACACATCCATGTATCACCATGTGTCCAGCTGCCAGCCAACACATCCATGTGTTACCATGTGTCCAGCTGCCAGCCAACACATCCATGTGTCATCATGTGTCCAGCTGCCAGCCAACACATCCATGTGTCACCATGTGTCCAGCTGCCAGCCAACACATCCATGTGTCACCATGTGTCCAGCTGTCAGCCTGTCATGTAGGGGGGTGATGATTGAATAGGATATAAGTGGGGAATATGGGAGTAAGGGATTATGTAGGGAGGGGAGAGGCAGGCGAGGTGGTAGGAGTGAGATGATTAGCGGAGGTAGGTAGGTAATGACAGGTCAGTGGTGACCACCACGACACTCTCATTAACTCTACACTACTCACTAACATATGCCTCGCCCACTCTTCACTCATATAAACATAATAAAATATAAGAAAAAAAGAATAAATAACGGTGGGCAGTGAATATTACTATTCTACTCAAACACAATTTATTATTAAGTCTTTGTACAATAATATATTTGGGAACAGAACATTATTGTGGTTTAGATAAATGGGGTGGTACACATAAGCAGTGAGACAGGGAACACAATCAACTTGACCAAAATGAATATAACTTACAATATAGTTCAGAGGGCAGTTCACTACAGGAACTAAGCCACAGGTCCCAAGACCTACACAGCACGAGTACTGCTCCAAGCCAGTACTCTGCCCAATGCCTCCAAGAGTCTCCTCCAGAGACTTCAGCAGCCTTCTCCCGAGCTCTGCACCCCAGCAGCAGCTCTGCTCGAATCTCCCTACTCAGCTCTTCCTTGGGCTTTTATGGTGGTCCAAGCACCCTCCACAACCACGTGTACGACCTGACGCCTAGGTCTGAGGCGTCAAGAACAAAAGACCTCAGACGTGGGCGTGGCTACAGACGTTTGCCAAGGCAAGGTGTGACCATATAATTGGTTAAATTAGGTCTCCCCAGAGACCTCACAAGCCCAGCTGGACTACATCACAAGTCAACACATCCATGTGTCACCATGTGTCCAGCTGTCAGCCAACACATCCATGTGTCACCATGTGTCCAGCTGTCAGCCAACACATCCATGTATCACCATGTGTCCAGCTGTCAGCCAACACATCCATGTGTCACCATGTGTCCAGCTGTCAGCCAACACATCCATGTATCACCATGTGTCCAGCTGTCAGCCAACACATCCATGTGTACCATGTGTCCAGCTGTCAGCCAACACATCCATGTGTCACCATGTGTCCAGCTGTCAGCCAACACATCCATGTATCACCATGTGTCCAGCTGTCAGCCAACACATCCATGTGTCACCATGTGTCCAGCTGTCAGCCAACACATCCATGTATCACCATGTGTCCAGCTGTCAGCCAACACATCCATGTGTCACCATGTGTCCAGCTGTCAGCCAACACATCCATGTGTCACCATGTGTCCAGCTGTCAGCCAACACATCCATGTGTCACCATGTGTCCAGCTGTCAGCCAACACATCCATGTGTCACCATGTGTCCAGCTGTCAGCCAACACATCCATGTGTCACCATGTGTCCAGCTGTCAGCCAACACATCCATGTGTCACCATGTGTCCAGCTGTCAGCCAACACATCCATGTGTCACCATGTGTCCAGCTGTCAGCCAACACATCTCCGGTTATAATAACATTTTAACCACAATAAAATGATTTATTAGACCAATGAATGAATCTTTCTTAAAAAAATAAT
>NC_091368.1:3095651-3123151 GCF_038502225.1 Cherax quadricarinatus
ACCACGAAGATAATTAGAAAGACGATAGGTACGATGTAGGTCTCAGGACGCTCATGGAGGGGGTAATATGGAGGTTCAGTAGGTGCCAGCACACTATTGTTACTCCAGAAAGTCTTGTTTGTTTCCACGACCTCCATTCTAGCGTCCACAAACCACACGTTCCTCGTACGTTCAATTCTCTTTATATACGTAAGTCTCCCCTCTTTATTTCTAGGAAAGAATGTACACTGAGATGTGTATGTTTCTTAGTGTATATACACTGGTAGTTTATTTTAGTCACTGTTTTAGGTATTAAAGTATTCTTGACTGGTGGTGTACAGGTGACATGCAGCCTTAATGACCCTCGTGTAGTAGATAGACTTTAAACCCCATTAACCAACCAACCAGCCTTAATGACCCTCGTGTAGTAGATAGACTTTAAACCCCATTAACCAACCAACCAGCCTTAATGACCCTCGTGTAGTAGATAGACTTTAAACCCCATTAACCAACCAACCAGCCTTAATGACCCTCGTGTAGTAGATAGACTTTAAACCCCATTAACCAACCAACCAGCCTTAATGATCCTCGTATAGTAGATAACCTTAAAGCCCTATTAATCAACCGATAAGAATGTCTAGTGACCTTTCTCTGTGTACCTGTCACAGGAGTGAACCCCGAGTGACCTTACGTGGGTTCAGAGGTACACAAACAACAGTTCTAGACAGAAGGGAGGACGCTAAAAGCGCTCTGAGGATCACTCCTGTTCCATTCTCTCCACTGAATGTGCCACAGGTAACTATCTCTCCAAAATCTACAACAGTCCTCTTTTCCTCTCTATTATTTCCCCTTTCTGTCTATTTTCTCCACCCCTTCTTCTATTTCTTGTCTTTCTCTGGTCTCATGAGCATTCACAAAAAAATATTTTCACAGATAATTCCCAACTTTTTCAATCGCTTTAGAGAAATTACGAGGTTTTCATAATAGTCACTCCTTGAATGTTGCTCCAGCTGCACCACAACAGAAAACGAGGGTAGGCTCGCCGTGACGTCACCAGTAGGCCTAGCACACACCTAAAAATAGAGAGAAATGAATTGTAGTTGAAATATCAATGAGATTTTGAGTTACATATTTATTTTTACTATATAATTTATCCCAATGATAATAATATTGATAAAAATAATTAATAATAATAATGATGATGATCTGGTGATCCTCTGAGGGGGATGGTGTAGGCTCGATCCTCCGTTGATAGATACAGGGGAAGAAGAGAGAGAGAGAGAGAGAGAGAGAGAGAGAGAGACAGAGAGAGAGAGACAAAGAGAGAGAGAGAGACAGAGAGAGAGAGACAGAGAGAGAGAGAGAGAGACAGAGAGAAAGATGAACAACCTCCTTGCTAATGGTGCTAATATCTGCATACTCCTATGTCATGAATAATATTCCTCTCTCTCTCTCTCTCTCTCTCTCTCTCTCTCTCTCTCTCTCTCTCTCTCTCTCTCTCTCTCTCTCTCTCTCTCTCTCTCTCTCTCGGAACTTGACTGACAGGAGTGACACTGGTCTGTAGCTGTTAATTTCCGCTCTGATCTTTTTGAGAACAGGAGTAACATTTGCCTCTCTCCACGGGAAAGGTCGTCAGGGAAGACTTTCTATCCATCTATCTTTCTCTCGATTTATCTATCTCTCTATTTATCTAGCTATTTGTCTCTCTCTCTATCTGTCTATTTATATGTATATATATATATATATATATATATATATATATATATATATATATATATATATATATATATATATATATATATATATATATATATATATATGTATATATATATTATATATATATATGTCTCTGTACCTCATCTTCCATCTTCTGTGTCGTCTACGTATATAAGGAACTTTCGTAAGAACCAGGGACAGTGTCCCACGTCGGAGATTGTTAGCTTAAATAATGTCACGGGATACGGATGGGTAACTGTCAGGAGAGTGGAGCAGTGACTGGATCACCGTCAGCAGGTAGCGAGTAGAGTTTAAAACCGGGTAGTTTGCCAGTGTAACGAGGTAGTCAGGTTTGGTGTTGCAAGCAACAAGGGGCGTTACAGCAAGTCACAATACCCCGGCTGTAAAAATTAACAATAACATACATACATACATACATACATACATACATACATACATACATACATACATACATACATACATACATACATACATACATACATACATACATACATAAATACATACATATTACTGTAACCACGAACGAGTAGTATTGATTTCAACAACACTGCGACTAGCTAAGGACTCGAACCCAGGCCACTTTGGCCCGCCTCATGGTGAACGAAAACGCATGATGCTCTAACCCAGAGGACCACGTAATCCTACAAGAATGATTACAATAGTCCCACTCCACAAAGGGGGCAGTAAAGCAACAGCAAAGAACTACAGACCGATAGCACTAACATCCCATATCATAAAAATCTTTGAAAGGGTCATAAGAAGCAAGATCACCACCCATCTAGAAACCCATCAGTTACACAACCCAGGGCAACATGGGTTTAGAACAGGTCGCTCCTGTCTGTCTCAACTATTTGATCACTACGACAAGGTCCTAGATGCACTAGAAGACAAAAAGAATGCAGATGTAATA
The DNA here is from genome assembly GCF_038502225.1 of Cherax quadricarinatus. NCBI lineage: Eukaryota > Metazoa > Arthropoda > Malacostraca > Decapoda > Parastacidae > Cherax > Cherax quadricarinatus. Next base: position 3,098,278 of record NC_091368.1, read on the forward strand.
TATACAGACTGCAAAAGCCTTCGACAAGTGTGACCATGGCGTAATAGCGTGGCTTACATACTGCGCTGAGATGAGTTGAAGCAGGAGGAGGCGGGATCACAGTGGGACCTGCCACTAGTGTAAGTAGGTCGTCGTCCAAAGGTTGGGCAACCTTTGGACGACAACCTACTTACACTAGTGGCAGGTCCCACTGTGATTCCGCCTCCTCCTGCTTCAACTCATCTCACCGCAATATATAAGCCACCTCTCTGGCCCTATGCTGCACATCCTACAAGAGTGATGGACTGAACACATCGATTCTAGGTTGAGGGACTGATTACCTGAAACTTCTACTCTCCTTACCCACTTCTACTTTGTATTGGACTGATGAAGCCACTGTGTGGCGAAACGTTTCTTCAATAAAGATTCCCAAGTGTTGCATAAGTGTCTCAATTCTTCAACTTGTTGGTTTTCAAAACCATTCATCACATGGCGTAATAGCGCACAAAATGCGTGCTAAAGGAATAACAGGAAAAGTCGGTCGATGGATCTATAATTTCCTCACTAACAGAACACAGAGAGTAGTAGTCAACAGAGTAAAGTCCGAGGCAGCTACGGTGAAGAGCTCTGTTTCACAAGGCACAGTAATCGCTCCCATCTTGTTCCTCATCCTCATATCTGACATAGACAAGGATGTCAGCCACAGCACCGTGTCTTCCTTTGCAGATGACACCCGAATCTGCATGACAGTGTCTTCCATTGCAGACACTGCAAGGCTCCAGTCGGACATCAACCAAATCTTTCAGTGGGCTGCAGAAAACAATATGAAGTTTAACGATGAGAAATTTCAATTACTCAGATATGGCAAACACGAGGAAATTAAATCTTCATCAGAGTACAAAACAAATTCTGGCCACAAAATAGAGCGAAACACCAACGTCAAAGACCTGGGAGTGATCATGTCGGAGGATCTCACCTTCAAGGACCATAACATTGTATCAATCGCATCTGCTAGAAAAATGACAGGATGGATAATGAGAACCTTCAAAACTAGGGATGCCAAGCCCATGATGACACTCTTCAGGTCACTTGTTCTATCTAGGCTGGAATATTGCTGCACACTAACAGCACCTTTCAAGGCAGGTGAAATTGCTGACCTAGAAAATGTACAGAGAACCTTCACGGCGCGCATAACGGAGATAAATCACCTCAATTACTGGGAGCGCTTGAGGTTCCTAAACCTGTATTCCCTGGAGCGCAGGCGGGAGAGATACATGATTATATACACCTGGAAAATCCTAGAGGGACTAGTACCGAACTTGCACACGAAAATCACTCACTACGAAAGCAAAAGACTTGGCAGACGATGCACCATCCCCCCAATGAAAATCAGGGGTGTCACTAGCACGTTAAGAGACCATACAATAAGTGTCAGGGGCCCGAGACTGTTCAACTGCCTCCCAGCATACATAAGGGGGATTACCAACAGACCCCTGGCAATCTTCAAGCTGGCACTGGACAAGCACCTAAAGTCGGTTCCTGACCAGCCGGGCTGTGGCTCGTACGTTGGTTTGCGTGCAGCCAGCAGCAACAGCCTGGTTGATCAGGCTCTGATCCACCAGGAGGCCTGGTCACAGACCGGGCCGCGGGGGCGTTGACCCCCGGAACTCTCTCCAGGTAAACTCCAGGTAATAATACATAATACTGCTCGTTAGACTAGTACACCAAACGGAGGAGAATGAAATTAGCTCAGAGGCGTCCACACCACCGTATGTCCTCGGATGACTCTGAAACGCCTAGCTTGGCTGGGTGCGTCATTATTGTAGGATTGCGTGGTCCTGTGGGTTCGCTCACCATGATGCGGGCCAAAGCAGCATGAATTCGAGTCCTTGGATAGTCGCAGTGTTGCTATTGATATATATATATATATATATATATATATATATATATATATATATATATATATATATATATATATATATATATATATATATATATATATTGCATTTTCCCTTCTGAAAACTTTAGAGGATTAATGAATCCGAGTCAAGTGTTGACGTTCTTGTAGAGAGAGCAGAATAATCCGTCTTTTACACGGTGAATCAGGATTATTATTCGACTGGGTTTCAAGAACGTGGGTTTGTGTGTCTGTGTGTTCGTATTTGCCTGGCTTTGATGGGTTTTTTGTATCAAGCCACTTTGACCTACTGATGGGAGAGAGAGTCTTGAAAACTGCTGTAAAATGGAGGATTCTCTCTCTCTCTCTCTCTCTCTCTCTCTCTCTCTCTCTCTCTCTCTCTCTCTCTCTCTCTCTCTCTCTCTCTCTCTCTCTCTCTCTCTCTCTCTCTCTCTCTCTCTCTCTCTCTTGGTCTTCTATTTGGTGTGTATTCACTTTTAAACTCTCTCTTGGCTGCGTGACCCCTTCATACCAATCCATGAAACTGTGTATGGTTCCTGCCTTCATTGGTTTGCTGTCAAAGTCATTCCACTTTTTGTTCAGTCTGGAGCTGAGGAAGTAATTCCGGACATCTCCTGACTTGTCTGTGTGCTTGTAAATTCCAGCTCTGTGCTCTTGTGTACCTGTGTGTGTGTGTGTGTGTGTGTGTACTCACCTAGTTGTGGTTACAGGGGACGAGACTCAGCTTCTGGCCCCGCCTCTTCACTGGTCGCTACTAGGTCACTCATCCTGCTCCATGAGCTTTATCATACCTCTTCTTAAAGCTGTCTATGGATCTTGCGTCCACTGCATCACTTCCCAGACTATTCCACTTCCTGACTACTCTGTGACTGAAGAAATACTTCCTAACATCCCTGTGATTCATTTAAGTCTTCAGCTTCCAGTTGTGTCCCCTTGTTACTGTGTCCAATCTCTGGAATATCCTGTCTCTGTCCACCTTGTCAATTCCTCACAGTATTTTGTATGTCGTTATCATGTCCCCCCTATCTCTCCTGTCTTCCAGTGTCGTCAGGTTGATTTCCCTTAACCTCTCCTCGTACGACATACCCCTTAGCTCCGGGACTAGTCTTGTTGCAAACCTTGCACTTTCTCTAGTTTCTTTACGTGCTTGGCTAGGTGTGGGTTCCAAACTGGTGCCGCATACTCCAATATGGGCCTAACGTACACGGTGTACAGGGTCCTGAACGATTCCTTATTAAGATGTCGGAATGCTGTTCTGAGGTTTGCTAGGCGCCCATATGCTGCAGCAGTTATTTGGTTGATGTGCGTTTCAGGAGATGCGCCTGGTGTTATACTCACCCCAAGATCTTTTTCCTTGAGTAAGGTTTGTAGTCTCTGGCCCCCTAGAATGTACTCCGTCTGCGGTCTTCTTTGCCCTTCCCCAATCTTCATGACTTTGCACTTGGTTAGGTTGAACTCCAGGAGCCACTTGCTGGACCAGGCCTGTAGCCTGTCCAGATCCCTTTGTAATTCTGCCTGGTCCTCGTCCGATTGAATTTTTCTCGTCACCTTCACATCATCTGCAAACAGGGACACCTCGGAGTCTATTCCTTCCGTCATGTCGTCCACAAATACCAGAAACAGTACCGCTCCTTGGACTGACCCCTGTGGGACCCCGCTCGTTACAGGCGCCCACTCTGACACCTCGCCACGTACCATGACTCGCTGCTGTCTTCCTGACAAGTATTCCCTGATCCACTGTAGTGCCTTCCCTGTTATACCTGCCTGGTCCTTCATGCTTATGCACTAATCTCTCGTGTGGAACTGTGTCAAACTCCTTCTTACAGTCCAAGAAACTGCAATCTACCCACCCCTCCCTCTCTTGTCTTACTGCCGTCACCCTGTCATAGAACTCCAGTAGGTTTGTGACGAAGGATTTCCCGTCCCTAAAACCGTGCTGGTTGTCATTGATAAGCTCATTCCTTTCTAGGTGCTCCATCACTTTTCTCCTAATAATCTTCTCCATGACTTTCCATACTATACATGTCAGTGACACTGGTCTGTAGTTTAATGCTTCATGTCTGACTCCTTTTTTTAAAAATCGTCACTACATGTGCTGTCTTCCATACTTCAGGTAGTCGCCCTGTTTCGATAGATGTGATGATTGTTGTTAGTGATACACATAGTGCCTCTGCTCCCTCTCTCAATACCCATGGGGAGATGTTATCTGGCCGCATCGCCTTTGAGGTATCTAGCTCACTTAGCAGCCTCTTCACTTCTTCCTCGGTTGTGTGCACTGTGTCCAGCACTTGGTGGTGTACCCCACCTCTCCGTCTTTCTGAAGTCCCTTCTGTCTCCTCTGTGAACACTTCTTTGTGCGTGTGTATGTGTGCGTGTGTATGTGTGCGTGTGTATGTGTGCGTGTGTATGTGTGCGTGTGTATGTGTGCGTGTGTATGTGTGCGTGTGTATGTGTGTGTGTGTGTGTGTATGTATGTGTGTGTGTGTGTGTGTGTGTGTGTGTGTGTGCGTGTGTGTGTGTGTACGTGTGTATGTGTGCGTGTGTATGTGTGTGTGTGTGTGTGTGTGTGTGTGTGTGTGTGTGTGTGTGTGTGTGTGTGTGTGTATGTGTGTGCGTGTGTGTGTGTGTTTGAACACACACAAACAAGGAGGAAATTAATCGCCTTACCCCTCACATCTTACAGAAAAACAAATAAATCAACCTTGTAATCCACCTCCGGATTTAATATATAAGGATTAAGAGACGGTGCATGAAACTCATCACGTGGATGAACCTAAGAGGATTATACAATGCTCATACTGTAATGAAATTTTATGTATTGCGTGTATAACACCATTGTATGACAGAGAGTATAACGGCAGCGTATGTCATATATAGTATGTATATATATATATATATATATATATATATATATATATATATATATATATATATATATATATATGTATATATATATATATATATACACATATATATATATATATATATATATATATATATATATATATATATATATATATATATATATATATATATATATATATATATATATGCAAAACAACCACTCTGAAAGAATAGAGAAATTCCAAGCGCTTTCGTGACTACTCACATTATCAAGGAACTATGTGAGTAGTCACGAAAGCGCTTGGAATTTCTCTATTCTTTCAGAGTGGTTGTTTTGCATATTCTGAAATCACCTGTTTACTGTGATCTTATTGCATATATATATATATATATATATATATATATATATATATATATATATATATATATATATATATATATATATATATATATATATATATATATATATATATATATATATATATATATATATATATATATATATATATATATATATATATATGATGCGAAGTTAAATGATATGTTTAATCTTTTCGTGTTGCAATCAACACATTCTGAGAAGCTTGCAATGTTGCAGAAAAGAGGAGGTCCAGGTAGATGCTGTCACAAGGAGCTTCTGTATCTAATTATCATAATTAAGTTAAGAATAATATGTTTGGAGGATCTTGAGACTGGTTCCTGGTTCCTGGTTCCTGGTTCCTGGCTCCTGGTTCCTGGTTCCTGGTTCCTGGTTCCTGGCTCCTGGCTCCTGGTTCCTGGTTCCTGGTTCCTGACTCCTGGTTCCTGGCTCCTGGCTCCTGGTTCCTGGTTCCTGGCTCCTGGTTCCTGGCTCCTGGCTCCTGGCTCCTGGCTCCTGGCTCCTGGTTCCTGGCTCCTGGCTCCTGGTTCCTGGCTCCTGGCTCCTGGCTCCTGGATCCTGGCTCCTGGCTCCTGGTTCCTGGCTCCTGGCTCCTGGCTCCTGGCTCCTGGATCCTGGCTCCTGGCTCCTGGTTCCTGGATCCTGGCTCCTGGTTCCTGGCTCCTGGTTCCTGGCTCCTGGCTCCTGGCTCCTGGTTCCTGGCTCCTGGCTCCTGGCTCCTGGATCCTGGCTCCTGGCTCCTTGTTCCTGGCTCCTGGCTCCTGGCTCCTGGCTCCTGGATCCTGGCTCCTGGCTCCTGGCTCCTGGCTCCTGGATCCTGGATCCTGGCTCCTGGCTCCTGGTTCCTGGCTCCTGGCTCCTGGCTCCTGGCTCCTGGTTTCTGGCTCCTGGCTCCTGGCTCCTTGCTCCTGGCTCCTGGTTTCTGGCTCCTGACTCCTGGCTCCTGGCTCCTGGATCCTTGCTCCTGGCTCCTGGTTCCTGGCTCCTGGCTCCTGGCTCCTGGCTCCTGGCTCCTGGTTTCTGGCTCCTGGCTCCTGGCTCCTGGCTCCTGGTTTCTGGCTCCTGGCTCCTGGTTCCTGGCTCCTGGTTTCTGGCTCCTGGCTCCTGGTTCCTTGCTCCTGGTTCCTGGCTCCTGGCTCCTGGTTCCTGGCTCCTGGTTCCTGGCTCCTGGCTCCTGGCTCCTGGCTCCTGGTTTCTGGCTCCTGGCTCCTGGCTCCTGGCTCCTGGTTTCTGGCTCCTGGTTCCTGGCTCCTGGCTCCTGGTTCCTGGTTCCTGGCTCCTGGCTCCTGGTTCCTGGCTCCTGGCTCCTGGCTCCTGGCTCCTGGCTCCTGGCTCCTGGTTCCTGGCTCCTGGTTCCTGGCTCCTGGTTCCTGGCTCCTGGCTCCTGGCTCCTGGCTCCTGGTTCCTGGCTCCTGGTTCCTGGCTCCTGGCTCCTGGCTCCTGGTTCCTGGCTCCTGGCTCCTGGTTCCTGGTTCCTGGTTCCTGGCTCCTGGCTCCTGGCTCCTGGTTCCTGGCTCCTGGCTCCTGGTTCCTGGCTCCTGGCTCCTGGCTCCTGGCTCCTGGTTCCTGGCTCCTGGCTCCTGATTCCTGGCTCCTGGCTCCTGGTTCCTGGCTCCTGGCTCCTGGCTCCTGGCTCCTGGCTCCTGGCTCCTGGCTCCTGGTTCCTGGCTCCTGGTTCCTGGCTCCTGGCTCCTGGCTCCTGGCTCCTGGTTCCTGGCTCCTGGCTCCTGGCTCCTGGTTCCTGGTTCCTGGTTCCTGGCTCCTGGTTCCTGGCTCCTGGCTCCTGGCTCCTGGCTCCTGGCTCCTGGTTCCTGGCTCCTGGTTCCTGGCTCCTGGTTCCTGGCTCCTGGTTCCTGGTTCCTGGCTCCTGGCTCCTGGCTCCTGGCTCCTGGCTCCTGGCTCCTGGTTCCTGGCTCCTGGCTCGGTGATTTATTCAAATTCTAAATTCTAAGAATACCAACCTAATTTTTTTGATGTTTCGAGTCTGGAAAATAGAAATAAAAAAGTGTGCCGTTGCTATCTCAATATTTTCATTTAAATTCTTCAGGAATTTATAATGTTTTCTTTTATTTAAATCCCTGAGGAATTTATTCTGTTTTATTTAAATCCATGAAGGATTTATTCTTCAGGGATAAATCCACTGTGAAAAAATAATGAACTTCCATGAGCTTTCGTAATTTCTCACATCTTCAAGAATCTTTAAAAATAAAATATCATCAGAATTTATATAAGGATTATTATTATTATTATTATAATGACAGGAGCGCTAAACCCGTAGTATTATACAGCGCATGTGGGGGGATGGAAGGTATTCAGGCTCAATTCAGGGAACTGGAGCACAGATCCAATTCCCTAGATCAAGAGCCCCTCACCAGCATCAAGGAACCTTCGTTGAGGGGTATATAAGGAGGAGATTACAGCTCTCGGTCAATATAGAACACCTGACCCGTCCCTTTGTGAAGATGTGGGTGAGGTGGTCAAGGACCTGTCCGACACAGCTTATATTCTGTCTAAATTTTAAGATTTTAACTTGTCGGATATATATTAAATTCTTCCAAAATTTTATTATTTATAAATGAATGCAATTTGTATAATCCTAAAGCAAATATTTATAGTAATTTGATTCTATTATATTCCAGTCGACTAATGCACTTTGATACAACTTTCTCAGAATTTTGAAAATCAATTAGATGGTTAAAATCTCTTACATGAATAAATAGAGCATTGGAATCTTGTCCAGTTCTAATGCTATATTTATGTTGTTTTAATCTTAGTTCGAGATTTTTACCAGTTTGACCGTAATAAACTTTATCGCAAATTTTACAAGGAATCTTATAGACACATCCATCAGCATTTTGGGGGGAATTCTTTATCAAAAGTTTTTTTTACTGTATCAAGATTTTTGAATACAACTTTAATATTAAAAGTCTTAAGAAGAGAAGGCATATCAACCAAGTTTTCATGGTAAGGGAGAACCAACATATTTTTAGTTGAATAAGGCTGGTTGTCCCTTTTTGGATTGTAAAAAGTATTTCTGGCCATTTTTAAGGATTTATCAAGTATGTTTTTTGGATATTTTAGATCATTAGCTATTTCAAAAATCTTCAAGATTTCTTCACCTGTGAACTCTGGGATGCAAACGTCTCAAAAAACATTGAATATATATATATATATATATATATATATATATATATATATATATATATATATATATATATATATATATATATATATATATATATATATATATATATATATATATATAATGTCGGTAACTACAGAGAAGAATGGAGCTGCTACCTTCCAGTACCACGGTTCGAGTCCCCATCATAGCGTATATGTCATCATTTAATAATACAGAGCTGCATTATAAAGAACCATCAATGATAGCATCACATCCATTCATGTTTTTCAAGAAAAATATTTTTTCATGTTCCGCCATAAAAAAATACAAAAAATAATTGTACCAGTAGAGGTAAAAATTATTTTCAATATTAATTCATTTCCGTAATATAAATTATATATATATATTTATATATATATATATATATATATATATATATATATATATATATATATATGAACATTAGCAATAATAAAAATATTAATAATAATAATAATAATAATAATAATAATAATAATAATAACATTATATACTGAGTCAAAAAAGGAGAATTAGTGTGCACTGCGTAGCAGAGTTTACTGCCAGAGGGGAATCATAGGCCTATGTCCCGTGTGGAAAAAAATAATAATAATTGAACTTTTCATGTCAGAGGAAAGAAAGTCTCCCTGATATCATTGAGTATACATAGTGTATAGTGTATACTACAGTGGCTCCCTAGTATATTGATGATAAAGGCTAAAGTGTCATTTGAAAACAGGTGAATTTGTAAATGAAGGGATAAGCCTATAGAGGAAGGTGCCAGAAGTCGCCAGAAACTTACCACAGGTCAGCTGTTTTTAATAATCTTCCTGGCCTGCTAGTGTACTCGCATATAATCTAGTGATACCAGTGAATAGCAGAATACAGTGCTGTAGTAGCAACTAACCAGTATTATAATGGTACTTAGTGGAGTGGAGTGACTTTCATTAGTTTCTTTTCTTGAAATACGAGACGTTACTGTGAATTTCATATAACCTGTAGTTACCAGCGGTCGCAATATACACAACGAGAAGCAATTATTACTACAGAAAAAGCGTCCTTCCTCCAAAATTTGCACCAGTCAACTATAGTGATAATATAGCATTTATTGCGGTGGAGACAGAAAAAAAAAAAAAAAAAGAAAAAAAAAATAGAAAAGCCAGATACAGCGATTGATAAACAAGGAGGTGACCGTTCGTCATTGTAGGAGCTGCCAGATATCACCGGCTCTTCAACACGCAAGTTATACTTTTGTATCAGTCAAATCACATATTACTCGGGTAGATAATTTCCAGTAGATCCTTCATGTGTTAGCTCAAATCACCGACCAGTATGTTTTAAATAAGTGACCCACTGATCAGAGCAGATCGACTGGTCCAAACCCTCGTCTGGTCCGAACCCTTGACTGGTCCGAACCCTTGACTGGTCCGAACCCTTGACTGGTCCGAACCCGGGACTGGTTTCAAACAGTTTCGTTGGACAATAAAGCAGACTGTAAACGGATGGGGTTGTAGGCGCCCTTATAAACACAAACATTAAAAATCAGGAACGTGACGGTAAGCTGTCCAATATACAAAAAGAGTTAGAAACAGAAATACAAATAGCTAGAGCTTCATTTAAGGTTATTAATATAATATTCAAGAGGTTGCTAGTAGAATTGCAGTAAATCAACCATTCAAATCATTATGAAGCCGTGTGTAGTCTGTGGTCAGTCAAACAAACGGGCCTCCACATGGATAAATTGTCATTTTTGTGGAAATTGGTGTCACGCCCCTTGTGCAGATATCCCAGAACTAGCTACAAGCAGTATTAAAACAGAGAAGTGTTTCTGGGTATGCCCAAATGAGGAAAATCTGTGGACTAAAATCACAAGGGTATTAAAAGAGGACAACATCAAAGCTGCTTTCATAGAAAACCTGGAAGCTTTCTACAACAGATGGGAACATAAAAAGTCTGGGCTGAATGGTACTACCCTTGATACTGGCCATGTAGTCACAAACTGTAAGGCTGGAGGTGATGTCCTGGGAGACAGTAATAGTAAGGCTGGAGGTGCTGTCCTGGGAGACAGTAATGGTGAAGCTGGAGGTGCTGTCCTGGGAGACAGAAATGGTGAAGCTGGAGATACTGTCCTGGGAGACAGTAATGATGAAGCTGGAGATTTTGTCCAGGTAGTTGGGAATTATACGCAGGAAGGAATACATATAAATGACCACATAGGAGATAGGAGCCATAGTAGGGAAACAAGTGTAGTCAAAGATAAGATAAAACCAATATTGCAAACTAGAAATACCGCAGGAAATAGCAAACAAGAGGACTCCAATAGCAATAGTGAGGATAAATTACCAAAAACAACTGGTGGGAGCTCCATTGTTGGTGCTAGGGAGGATAGAAGAAAGACAGGGAAACATGCACCAACAGGGAATACAGTCACAGAAACCCAAGGCAAGCGGAAACCAAGCCTGTGCACATACTATGCACTTGGTATCTGCTGGCATGGGAAATCTGGAAAAACAGATGGGACGTGCAACTATGACCACCCTAGAAAATGCCATGCCCATATGACAACAGGAAAATGCAAACTCCCTTCCTGTAAGCTTTTTCACCCTGAAATGTGTACCTCTTCAGTACAGGAAAGACTGTGCTATAACTTAAATTGCCAGGCATACCATCTAAAGGGGACAAAAAGATACAAAACATCCAGGCCATGGGAAAACTTGGGTAGCCACAGCCACTCAAGAGGGAGAGGTTTTTTAGTGCCAGGAAGGAAAAAAAACTGGCAGGAAATGGCAGAAATCGTACACCAAATCCAGTCATTCCTGGAGTGGAACCACAGTCGATGGCCTCCACTCCAAACCAACAGATACAGATACTAATGCCGGAAAAAAAATCCCCCCCCAGTACCAACAATACCACCAGTCCGATAACATTCTTCTTTGCAAATATACAGGGTCTAAAGCCAGCAACAAACAACAAAATACCTTTCATCCGTGGACTGCTTGCAGAGGCAAAGGCAATGTTCGCGGCTTTCACTGAGACCCACATAAAGGATCACTTGGACAATGAAATATGGATCCCAGGTTACAACCTATACAGATGTGACAGAGTGAACAGGCAAAAGGGGGGGGTTGGCCTGTACATTGCAGAGTCACTTGTTTGCACAGAACTGCTTAATGCCTCAAATGACGTAGTGGAAGTTTTAGCAGTAAAGGTCGAGAACCAAAACCTAGTCATTGTGGTAGTCTATAAGCCTCCGGATGCAACATCCCAGCAATTCCAGGAACAGCTGTTAAAAATTGACCACTGTCTGGAAAATCTTCCAGCTCCTGCACCCAACATCTTGCTCCTGGGGGATTTCAACTTAAGGCACCTAAAATGGAGGAATATAGCAAATAATATTGTTGCAGAAATAACACCAGGAGGCAGCTCTGATGAAAAGTCACACTCACACGAGCTTTTAAATCTCTGCACAAAATTCAATTTAAACCAGCAAATAATAGAGCCTACTAGACTGGAGAATACACTAGACCTCATATTCACTAACAATGATGATCTGATAAGAAATGTCACCATATCAAAAACAATATACTCAGATCACAACATAATTGAGGTTCAGACATGTATGCGAGGAGCCCCAGACCGACAAAATGAGACTAGTCACGAGGGAGCATTCACCAAATTCAACTTCAATAACAAAAACATAAAGTGGGACCAAGTAAACCAAGTCCTAACCGATATAAGCTGGGAAGATATACTAAGCAACACAGACCCAAACTTATGCCTAGAACAGATTAACTCGGTGGCACTCGATGTATGCACAAGGCTTATTCCTCTAAGAAAAAGGAGGAGTAGATGTAAAATAGAAAGAGACAGGCGCTCCCTTTACAGGCGACGGAAAAGAATAACAGAGCGGCTAAAAGAGGTCAATATATCTGAAATGCGCAGGGAGACACTGGTCAGAGAAATAGCAAGCATAGAACTTAAGCTAAAAGAATCCTTTAGGAGTCAGGAATCGCGGGAAGAACTAAAAGCTATAAATGAAATCGAAAGAAACCCAAAGTATTTCTTCTCCTATGCCAAATCAAAATCGAGAACAACGCCCAGTATTGGGCCCCTACTTAAACAAGATGGGTCCTACACAGATGACAGCAAGGAAATGAGTGAGCTACTCAAGTCCCAATATGACTCAGTTTTTAGCAAGCCGCTAACCAGACTGAGAGTCGAAGATCAAAATGAATTTTTTATGAGAGAGCCACAAAATTTGATTAACACAAGCCTATCCGATGTTATCCTGACGCCAAATGACTTCGAACAGGCGATAAATGACATGCCCATGCACTCTGCCCCAGGGCCAGACTCATGGAACTCTGTGTTCATCAAGAACTGCAAGAAGCCCCTATCACGAGCCTTTTCCATCCTATGGAGAGGGAGCATGGACACGGGGGTCGTCCCTCAGTTACTAAAAACAACAGACATAGCCCCACTCCACAAAGGGGGCAGTAAAGCAACAGCAAAGAACTACAGACCAATAGCACTAACATCCCATATCATAAAAATCTTTGAAAGGGTCCTAAGAAGCAAGATCACCACCCATCTAGAAACCCATCAGTTACACAACCCAGGGCAACATGGGTTTAGAACAGGTCGCTCCTGTCTGTCTCAGCTACTGGATCACTACGACAAGGTCCTAAATGCACTAGAAGACAAAAAGAATGCAGATGTAATATATACAGACTTTGCAAAAGCCTTCGACAAGTGTGACCATGGCGTAATAGCGCACAAAATGCGCGCTAAAGGAATAACAGGAAAAGTCGGTCGATGGATCTATAATTTCCTCACTAACAGAACACAGAGAGTAGTCGTCAACAGAGTAAAGTCCGAGGCAGCTACGGTGAAAAGCTCTGTTCCACAAGGCACAGTACTAGCTCCCATCTTGTTCCTCATCCTCATATCCGACATAGACAAGGATGTCAGCCACAGCACCGTGTCTTCCTTTGCAGATGACACCCGAATCTGCATGACAGTGTCTTCCATTGCAGACACTGCAAGGCTCCAGGCGGACATCAACCAAATCTTTCAGTGGGCTGCAGAAAACAATATGAAGTTCAACGATGAGAAATTTCAATTACTCAGATATGGTAAACATGAGGAAATTAAATCTTCATCAGAGTACAAAACAAATTCTGGCCACGAAATAGAGCGAAACACCAACGTCAAAGACCTGGGAGTGATTATGTCGGAGGATCTCACCTTCAAGGACCATAACATTGTATCAATCGCATCTGCTAGAAAAATGACAGGATGGATAATGAGAACCTTCAAAACTAGGGAGGCCAAGCCCATGATGACACTCTTCAGGTCACTTGTTCTATCTAGGCTGGAATATTGCTGCACTCTAACAGCACCTTTCAAGGCAGGTGAAATTGCCGACCTAGAAAATGTACAGAGAACCTTCACGGCGCGCATAACGGAGATAAAACACCTCAATTACTGGGAGCGCTTGAGGTTTCTAAACCTGTATTCCCTGGAACGCAGGAGGGAGAGATACATGATTATATACACCTGGAAAATCCTAGAGGGACTAGTACCGAACTTGCACACGAAAATCACTCATTACGAAAGCAAAAGACTTGGCAGACGATGCACCATCCCCCCAATGAAAAGCAGGGGTGTCACTAGCACGTTAAGAGACCATACAATAAGTGTCAGGGGCCCGAGACTGTTCAACTGCCTCCCAGCACACATAAGGGGGATTACCAACAGACCCCTGGCAGTCTTCAAGCTGGCATTGGACAAGCACCTAAAGTCAGTTCCTGATCAGCCGGGCTGTGGCTCGTACGTTGGTTTGCGTGCAGCCAGCAGCAACAGCCTGGTTGATCAGGCGCTGATCCACCAGGAGGCCTGGTCACAGACCGGGCCGCGGGGGCGTTGACCCCCGAAACTCTCTCCAGGTAAACTCCAGGTAATATTATTATTATTATTATTATTATTATTATTATTATTACTAATTTCAGTAACAGTAATAACAATAAAATCAATAATAATTATAATCTTGCTGAATAGTAAAGTAGTCCTGACATGACCTTAATTACTATCACTCTCGACTAATCACGACAATTAGCAGTGACCCCGCCGGGTCAGTCTGCTCGTGCTCACATCGTCTGCTCATTAACAAACTCTACTTTTTTCAACGTATTTGCGTTAACGATAACGCTAAGTGCCTTCGTTATCTGTTATTTTTGACGTTAGTCCACCGTGACGTTGACATCTCTCTCTCTCTCTCTCTCTCTCTCTCTCTCTCTCTCTCTCTCTCTCTCTCTCTCTCTCTCTCTCTCTCTCTCTCTCTCTCTCTCTCTCTCTCTCTCTCTCTGCCAGTCAAATTTATAAGTGAATTGGGTGCCGCGAAAATTTTTGTTAATTTCTAAGAGAGAAGAATGGAAATTAAAGAGGAAGAGAGGGAGAAGAAATAAGGAGAGGAGAAAAGTAAGAGATGTGAAGGAAGGAAGAGAATATGGAAGAAGAACAACGACTGAAGACTGTAGAGAGTGGAAAGCTGTGACTGGTGACACATGACACTCACACATAGGAACGAGGCACATAAGAACACCTAGCACCTGATAACACACATATTCAACACCTAGGAATCTCCACGAAACTCTTCGTCTGCTCAGCAAGCTTTCCCAATTAACAGGAAAATTACGTAATATAACTTCTCGCTACTTGAACCATATCAGTGGCCGGAGGCCGGGAGGCTGGGGGGAGGGCGGGAGGCTGGGGGGAGGCCGGGAGGCTGGGAGGAGGCCGGGAGGCTGGGGGGAGGCCGGGAGGCTGGGGGGAGGCCGGGAGGCTGGGGGGAGGCCGGGAGGCTGGGGGGAGGCCGGGAGGCTGGGGGGAGGCCGGGAGGCTGGGGGGAGGCCGGGAGGCTGGGGGGAGGCCGGGAGGCTGGGGGGAGGCCGGGAGGCTGGGAGGAGGCCGGGAGGCTGGGGGGAGGCCGGGAGGCTGGGGGGAGGCTGGGGGGAGGCCGGGAGGCTGGGGGGAGGCCGGGAGGCTGGGGGGAGGCCGGGAGGCTGGGGGGAGGCCGGGAGGCTGGGGGGAGGCCGGGAGGCTGGGGGGAGGCCGGGAGGCTGGGGGGAGGCCGGGTGGCTGGGGGGAGGCCGGGAGGCTGGGAGGAGGCCGGGAGGCTGGGGGGAGGTCGGGAGGCTGGGGGAGGCTGGGGGGAGGCCGGGAGGCTGGGGGGAGGCCGGGAGGCTGGGGGGAGGCCGGGAGGCTGGGGGGAGGCCGGGAGGCTGGGGGGAGGCTGGGAGGCTGGGGGGAGGCCGGGAGGCTGGGGGGAGGCCGGGAGGCTGGGGGGAGCCCGGGAGGCTGGGGGGAGGCCGGGATGCTGGGGGGAGGCCGGGAGGCTGGGGGGAGGCCGGGAGGCTGGGGGGAGGCCGGGAGGCTGGGGGGAGGCCGGTCTCTATCTCTTGGGACTTACTAACCGCTATAGGGAATATTTTAGAACCTCACAGACGTAGCCGCGGGGGGCGTTGACCCCCGAGATCCCTCTCCAGGTATCTCCAGGTATCTCCAGTTATTCTTCTTCCCTATTTCTCCTATTTATGTGATCTAGCTAACCCCCTGTTCTTTACACCTTCTTACAGCAGTACGTGACAGTTCTTAATGTAGATAGTAGACAGTTTTTCTTAGTAGACAGCCTCAGTGTAGACAGCCAGGTACTCAGCTGTCTGTCTGTCATCATGTGCTCTCATGCAGTTCCATATACTCACATGTACATCCATGTACTCAATTCAATTCAATTCAATTCAATTCAAATTCAATTCAAAGTTTATTCTCTATAAGGATTACAATGCTGAGTTTACAGAAATTTGGTTATTGTTTGGTTTACATGTAGTAAAATTGTGATTACAGAGTGTACCACTAGAACGCTTAGCATGGCTAGGCATTTCGGGCAGACTTAGTTTTATTCTTAATTGTAAAATATTACAAATTATGAGGTAAGTTGGTATTATGGCTAAGTGACTAAATACTAGATTATGAGTTTAGCAATGTGAATGCTTTTGTTTTGGCACAGTACATAGTTTCAGTATTGGAGTATCACAGGATTCATTATTTCAAGACTGAGATTAATATTTCTGTTTATGGTCAAATGAGTGAGTGAGTGTAAGTGTGAACCACCAGGTGGTATTCGTGTACATCCATGTACATCCCATGTACATCCCATGTACATCCATGTACTCTCATGTACTCCCATGCAGGACATAAACCCAATTAACCAACCAGCTCCTGGGAAATGGGACATAATCAGATTTCATGGAGAGATGGGGATGCTACCCTCAGTTCCCTATGTGAGGTCCACTACCATTCCCCAGGATGCCACCCACCACAGTTCAGCAACACCACGGTTCCTACCTACTGCTATATTAATAATAATAATAACAATAATAATAATAATAATAATAATAATAATAATAATAATAATAATAATAATAATAATAATAATAATAATAATAATAATAATAATAATAATATTAACCACCTTTATATCTTCAAGTACATATACAACTTATACAGACCATAGGTGACATCAATGACATACTACAATGTAGAAAGCCGCTTGTTATGCTGAGCATTTCGGGCAAATTAGGTCAATTTTGTACCCCAGGATGCGACCCACACCAGTCGACTAACACCCAGGTACCTATTTTACTGATGGGTGAACATAGACAACCGGCGTAAGGAAACACGCCCAATGTTTCTACCCTCGCCTGGAATCGAATCTGGGCACCTCACCATGGGAAGCGATAGCTTTAGCCACCAGGTCACGGGGCACCGTGGCCTGGTGAGAAACATCAGCAGTGCTGAGGAGACTTACCCATACGTCTCAACCCAGAAGGAAATCGAACCCGGGTCCCTTCGGGTGTGAATCGAAGGAGTTACTGTTCAGCTATCAGTGACTATCCATTGTACCTACACTGTACTACTCTGCTAGGATGACTACTCCTACAAGCCTCGACAACACTGAGAGGTGTATGTCTCTCATATATACACTGAGAGATAGTGTATATACACTGTCTCTCAGTCCTAGCCTCCAGACAGTCATATATCCCTCTCCTAGCCTCCAGACAGTCATAAATCCCTCTCCTAGCCTTCCTAGCCGTCCTCTCCTTGAACACTTCACTAAACTCACCATTTCTAACCCTAGTCTTATAGGCCTATTGTCTGCAGAAGCCTCTTTCTGTGTACATTGCAGATTCCTGTACAACACAGCCTCACCTGGACAGTGTCGCATGAACAACTCCACTGGTGGGCGACGCGTCAGATAAGATAAGATAAGATAAGATTTCGTTCGGATTTTTAACCCCGGAGGGTTAGCCACCCAGGATAACCCAAGAAAGTCAGTGCGTCATCGAGGACTGTCTAACTTATTTCCATTGGGGTCCTTAATCTTGTCCCCCAGGATGCGACCCACACCAGTCGACTAACACCCAGGTACCTATTTGCTGCTAGGTGAACAGGACAACAGGTGTAAGGAAACGTGTCGAAATGTTTCCACCCGCCGGGAATCGAACCCGGGCCCTCCGTGTGTGAAGCGGGAGCTTTAGCCACCAGGCCACCGGGCCACAATAACCTTATACAAGTGACACTCCAGTGTCTTATTCTTCACCTGGTGTGTCTACTGGCTTCACCAGGTGTCTACTGGCTTCATCTGGTGTCTACTGGCTTTACCTGGTGTCTATTGGCTTCACCTGGTGTCTACTGGCTTCATCTGGTGTCTACTGGCTTCACCTGGTGTCTACTGGCTTCACCTGGTGTCTACTGGCTTCAGCTGGTGTCTACTGGCTTCATCTGGTGTCTACTGGCTTTACCTGGTATCTACTGGCTTCACCTGGTGTCTACTGGCTTCATCTGGTGTCTACTGGCTTTACCTGGTGTCTACTGGCTTCACCTGGTGTCTACTGGCTTCACCTGGTGTATACAGGCTTCATCTGGTGTCTACTAGCTTCACCTGGTGTATACTGGCTTCACCTGGTGTCTACTGGCTTCATCTGGTGTCTACTGGCTTCACCTGGTGTATACTGGCTTTACCTGGTATCTACTGGCTTCACCTGGTGTCTACTGGCTTCATCTGGTGTCTATTGGCTTTACCTGGTGTCTACTGGCTTCACCTGGTGTCTACTGGCTTCACCTGGTGCATACTGGCTTCATCTGGTGTCTACTAGCTTCACCTGGTGTATAATGGCTTCACCTGGTGTCTACTGGCTTCACCTGGTGTCTACTGGCTTCATCTGGTGTCTACTGGCTTCACCTGGTGTCTACTGGCTTCATCTGGTGTCTACTAGCTTCACCTGGTGTATACTGGCTTCACCTGGTGTCTACTGGCTTCATCTGGTGTCGACTGGCTTCACCTGGTGTATACTAGCTTCACCTGGTGTCTACTAGCTTCACCTGGTGTCTACTAGCTTCACCTGGTGTCTACTGGCTTCACCTGGTGTATACTAGCTTCACCTGGTGTCTACTAGCTTCACCTTGTGTCTACTAGCTTCACCTGGTGTCTACTAGCTTCACTTGGTGTCTACTAGCTTCACCTGGTGTCTACTAGCTTCACCTGGTGTCTACTAGCTTCACCTGGTGTCTACTAGCTTCACCTGGTGTCTACTAGCTTCACCTGGTGTCTACTGGCTTCACCTGGTGTCTACTGGCTTCACCTGGTGTCTGCTGGCTTCATCTGGTGTCTACTGGCTTCACCTGGTGTATACTAGCTTCACCTGGTGTCTACTAGCTTCACCTGGTGTCTACTAGCTTCACCTGGTGTCTACTAGCTTCACCTGGTGTCTACTAGCTTCACCTGGTGTCTACTAGCTTCACCTGGTGTCTACTAGATTCACCTGGTGTCTACTGGCTTCAGCTGGTGTCTACTAGCTTCACCTGGTGTCTAATAGCTTCACCTGGTGTCTACTAGCTTCACCTGGTGTCTACTAGCTTCACCTGGTGTCTACTGGCTTTACCTGGTGTCTACTGGCTTCACCTGGTGTCTACTAGCTTCACCTGGTGTCTACTGGCTTCACCTGGTGTCTACTGGCTTCACCTGGTGTCTACTGGCTTCACCTTGTGTCTACTAGCTTCACCTGGTGTCTACTAGCTTCACCTGGTGTCTACTAGCTTCACCTGGTGTCTACTGGCTTCACCTGGTGTCTACTGGCTTCACCTGGTGTCTACTAGCTTCACCTGGTGTCTACTGGCTTCACCTGGTGTCTACTAGCTTCACCTGGTGTCTACTAGCTTCACCTGATGTCTACTAGCTTCACCTGGTGTCTACTAGCTTCACCTGGTGTCTACTGGCTTCACCTGGTGTCTACTAGCTTCACCTGGTGTCTACTAGCTTCACCTGGTGTCTACTAGCTTCACCTGGTGTCTACTAGCTTCACCTGGTGTCTACTAGCTTCACCTGGTGTCTACTAGCTTCACTTGGTGTCTACTAGCTTCACCTGGTGTCTACTAGCTTCACCTGGTGTCTACTAGCTTCACCTGGTGTCTACTAGCTTCACCTGGTGTCTACTAGCTTCACCTGGTGTCTACTGGCTTCACCTGGTGTCTACTAGCTTCACCTGGTGTCTACTAGCTTCACCTGGTGTCTACTAGCTTCACCTGGTGTCTACTAGCTTCACCTGGTGTCTACTAGCTTCACCTGGTGTCTACTAGCTTCACCTGGTGTCTACTGGCTTCACCTGGTGTCTACTAGCTTCACCTGGTGTCTACTAGCTTCACCTGGTGTCTACTAGCTTCACCTGGTGTCTACTAGCTTCACCTGGTGTCTACTAGCTTCACCTGGTGTCTACTGGCTTCACCTGGTGTCTACTGGCTTCACCTGGTGTCTACTGGCTTCACCTGGTGTCTACTGGCTTCACCTGGTGTCTACTAGCTTCACCTGGTGTCTACTAGCTTCACCTGGTGTCTACTAGCTTCACCTGGTGTCTACTAGCTTCACCTGATGTCTACTGGCTTCACCTGGTGTCTACTGGATTCACCTGGTGTCTACTAGCTTCACATGGTGTCTACTGGCTTCACCTGGTGTCTACTGGCTTCACCTGGTGTCTACTAGCTTCACCTGATGTCTACTGGCTTCACCTGGTGTCTACTGGCTTCACCTGGTGTCTACTGGCTTCACCTGGTGTCTACTAGCTTCACCTGGTGTCTACTGGCTTCACCTGGTGTCTACTAGCTTCACCTGATGTCTACTGGCTTCACCTGGTGTCTACTAGCTTCACCTGGTGTCTACTAGCTTCACCTGGTGCCTACTAGCTTCACCTGGTGTCTACTGGCTTCACCTGGTGTCTACTAGCTTCACCTGATGTCTACTGGCTTCACCTGGTGTCTACTAGCTTCACCTGGTGTCTACTAGCTTCACCTGGTGTCTACTAGCTTCACCTGGTGTCTACTGGCTTCACCTGGTGTCTACTAGCTTCACCTGATGTCTACTGGCTTCACCTGGTGTCTACTGGCTTCACCTGGTGTCTACTAGCTTCACCTGGTGTCTACTGGCTTCACCTGGTGTCTACTAGCTTCACCTGATGTCTACTAGCTTCACCTGGTGTCTACTAGCTTCACCTGGTGTCTACTGGCTTCACCTGGTGTCTACTGGCTTCACCTGGTGTCTACTAGCTTCACCTGGTGTCTACTGGCTTCACCTGGTGTCTACTGGCTTCACCTGGTGTCTACTGGCTTCACCTGGTGTCTACTAGCTTCACCTGGTGTCTACTGGCTTCACCTGGTGTCTACTGGCTTCACCTGGTGTCTACTAGCTTCACCTGGTGTCTACTAGCTTCACCTGGTGTCTACTAGCTTCACCTGGTGTCTACTAGCTTCACCTGGTGTCTACTAGCTTCACCTGGTGTCTACTAGCTTCACCTGGTGTCTACTGGCTTCACCTGGTGTCTACTAGCTTCACCTGGTGTCTACTAGCTTCACCTGGTGTCTACTGGCTTCACCTGGTGTCTACTAGCTTCACCTGGTGTCTACTGGCTTCACCTGGTGTCTACTGGCTTCAACTGGTGTCTACTAGCTTCACCTGGTGTCTACTGGCTTCACCTGGTGTCTACTGGCTTCACCTGGTGTCTACTAGCTTCACCTGGTGTCTACTAGCTTCACCTGGTGTCTACTAGCTTCACCTGGTGTCTACTAGCTTCACCTGGTGTCTACTAGCTTCACCTGGTGTCTACTAGCTTCACCTGGTGTCTACTGGCTTCACCTGGTGTCTACTAGCTTCACCTGGTGTCTACTGGCTTCACCTGGTGTCTACTAGCTTCACCTGGTGTCTACTAGCTTCACCTGGTGTCTACTAGCTTCACCTGGTGTCTACTAGCTTCACCTGGTGTCTACTAGCTTCACCTGGTGTCTACTAGCTTCACCTGGTGTCTACTGGCTTCACCTGGTGTCTACTAGCTTCACCTGGTGTCTACTAGCTTCTCCTGGTGTCTACTAGCTTCTCCTGGTGTCTACTAGCTTCACCTGGTGTCTACTAGCTTCTCCTGGTGTCTACTAGCTTCACCTGGTGTCTACTAGCTTCTCCTGGTGTCTACTAGCTTCTCCTGGTGTCTACTAGCTTCACCTGGTGTCTACTAGCTTCTCCTGGTGTCTACTAGCTTCACCTGGTGTCTACTAGCTTCACCTGGTGTCTACTAGCTTCACCTGGTGTATACTAGCTTCACCTGGTGTCTACTGGCTTCACCTGGTGTCTACTAGCTTCACCTGGTGTCTACTAGCTTCTCCTGGTGTCTACTAGCTTCTCCTGGTGTCTACTAGCTTCACCTGGTGTCTACTAGCTTCTCCTGGTGTCTACTAGCTTCACCTGGTGTCTACTAGCTTCACCTGGTGTCTACTAGCTTCACCTGGTGTCTACTAGCTTCACCTGGTGTCTACTAGCTTCTCCTGGTGTCTACTAGCTTCACCTGGTGTCTACTAGCTTCACCTGGTGTCTACTAGCTTCACCTGGTGTCTACTAGCTTCTCCTGGTGTCTACTAGCTTCACCTGGTGTCTACTAGCTTCACCTGGTGTCTACTAGCTTCACCTGGTGTCTACTAGCTTCTCCTGGTGTCTACTAGCTTCACCTTGTGTCTACTAGCTTCACCTGGTGTCTACTAGCTTCACCTGGTGTCTACTAGCTTCACCTGGTGTCTACTAGCTTCACCTGGTGTCTACTAGCTTCACCTGGTGTCTACTAGCTTCACCTGGTGTCTACTAGCTTCACCTGGTGTCTACTAGCTTCACCTGGTGTCTACTAGCTTCACCTGGTGTCTACTAGCTTCACCTGGTGTCTACTAGCTTCACCTGGTGTCTACTAGCTTCACCTGGTGTCTACTAGCTTCACCTGGTGTCTACTAGCTTCACCTGGTGTCTACTAGCTTCTCTTCAAGTCTTCTCACTTTCTTGAAAATATTTTGACAAATTTCCAAAAATATACGAAAAACGACGATTATTTTTGTATCTCCTCATACAGAATATATACATCGAATATTTACATTCTAAAGTGTATATACCCCGAGAGATGTGTTTCTCCACGGGGTATATACACTGAGAGATATATTTTTTTCTGTGAATGAGGGACCTATTACCTCAAACTAATGAGAGATATAATTTTTTTCTGTGAATGAGGGACCTATTACCTCAAACTAATGAGAGATATAATTTTTTTCTGTGAATGAGGGACCTATTACCTCAAACTAATGATCATTAACCATTCTTCTCTGTATTGGACAGTTTGGGAGTGTATATTCACTCGCAGTTTACATTAACTGCTACTTTACAACGAGCGATGTGCAGCCTCAATGTCCCTCGGGTCCAGTCAGTCGACAGGGTTTAAACGTAGCCGTCTAACAAACTCTTGAATGCAATTGAGATTGACTCACAATTTAGCCGCTATACAAATCTACAAGACTGAGAAATTTATACAGATGTGAAAATATTGTATTAATCTACAATTGATGTTTTTGTCATCAAGCTGTTCGAGATGGTCTGAATTTTAAGCCGAAATAGTCAGCAACGTTAAGCAGTGTTTATCATACGTTCTGTTCGGTTAGAGAGCCGCCGAAGAGAACGTGTGAGGGTATTTTAGAAATTGAATATTTAGTGAACGTACGATCAAGTCTTTTTCATTTCTAGCCTTAATTAGACACCATTGAGCGAAACCTTTTCTCGTCGAGTTTTGGAGTTTTGTGTTGCTTTTTATAGGTGCTTGTAGCACCTACTGTGTAATGTCACCTACTTTGTCTCTACTCAACACTTACAGCATTTAGGGTTCTCAGGAACACATCAGGAGCTTATGGGATGATCCTACCGTAAGGAAGAGGACTCCACTGATGATGATAACGATGACACTGATGACTTTGATGACTGATGACTCTGCCCTTGAAGTCCTTGATGATGCTACTCTGGAAGCAAGCGATGCCTGGGGTCCAAAGATGTGAGTCGCAACTGTGACCCTGTACCAGGATGCTGCTACGATCGTTCCAGGACTCTTCGAAGCCCCTTCTAGGACTTTTTCCAGGACCTTTCGAAGTGCCTGCTAGGATCTTTTCCAGAACCTTTCTAAGTCCCTTCCAGGATCTTTTCCAGGACGTTTCTAGGTCCCTTCCAGGACCTTTGTAAGTCTGTTCTTAGATCTTTTCCAGGGCGTTTCTAAGACCCTTCCAGAACATTTCTAAGTCCCTTTCAGGACCTTTACCAGGAAGTTTCTAAGTCCCTTCTAGGATTTTTTCCAGGACACTTCGAAGTCCCTACTAGGATCTTCCCCAGGACGCTTCGAAGTCCCTACTAGGATCTTTCCAGGACACTTCGAAGCCCTCCTGGTAGCTTTTCCAGGACTCTCTCAACACTCTTCGGGTTCTCAGGTTCATGCAGTATGTAGCAGCAAATGTAAATATATATTTTTCCCTGTTTAAGCAGAAAGTCTCGAGATTTTCCTCTCTTTTTTTCCCCGAAAAGTGAGAAGACAAGGAAACAATCTCCCTCGGTTGAATATCTTAGTTCCTAGTATCGAGCTTCCAGTGTCACTGGAGACGCGTCTTTCTTATTATTATTATTTAACTTCTTTGCTTTCCGCTAAAAGGGTCACCGGTGCTGAAGGTAGGCAGCTGCAGCTCCTGGACTTCAGAAGCGAGGAACGGTAGTTTAGATGAAGTCAGTGACCCGCTTCACAGTTTTGGTTCAGCGATGAGTGACGACTTCTAAGACTGACTGAGTGTTGTGATAGTTTTGAAGGCTTGCGTATACGCGCGGGAGGCTGGACGCGGAGTGTGCGTGTGTGTACGTGTGTGAGGTATGGCAGAGGTGGTGCACACAGTCTGCAACGCCTGTTGGTCGACTGATGTCTTTGCTGGCTACCTCCTGTGCCTCCTCCCACTACTGGATCACTCGCTTCGGCGTACTCCATGCTTCCCTCCTGCCTTCCTCCTACCTCCCTCTTGCCTCCCTCCTACCTCCCTAATGCTCCCCTCCTGCCTCCCTCCTGCATCCCTCCTGCCTCCCTCCTGCCTCCCTCCTGCCTCCCTCCTGCCTCCCTCCTACCTCCCTCCTGCTTCCTTCCTGCCTCCCTCCTGCCTCCCTCCTGCCTCCCTCCTG
>NC_091368.1:3128151-3350651 GCF_038502225.1 Cherax quadricarinatus
GGTAGTGTTGCAACACAGTGTTGGTAGTGTTGCAACACAGTGTTGGTAGTGTTGCAACACAGTGCTGGAAGGTAGTGTTGCAACACAGTGTTGGTAGTGTTGCAACACAGTGTTGGTAGTGTTGCAGCACAGTGCTGGAAGGTAGTGCTGCAGCACAGTGTTGGTAGTGCTGCAACACAGTGTTGGTAGTGTTGCAACACAGTGCTGGAAGGTAGTGCTGCAACACAGTTTTGGTAGCGTTGCAACACAGTGTTGGTAGTGCTGCGACAGTGTTTGTAGTGCTGCAACACAGTGTTGGTAGTGCTGCAACACAGTGTTGGTAGTGTTGCAACACAGCGTTGGTATGGTGCAACACAGTGTTGGTAGTGTTGCAACACAGTTTTGGTAGTGTTGCAACACAATGTTGGTAGTATCGCAACACAGCGTTGGTATGGTGCAACACAGTTTTGGTAGTGTTGCAACACAGTGTTGGCAGTGCTGCAACACAGTGCTGGTATGGTGCAACACAGTGTTGGTAGTGTTATAACACAGCGTTGGTATGGTGCAACACAGTGTTGGTAGTGTTGCAACACAGTGTTGGTAGTGTTGCAACACAGCGCTGGAAGGCAATGTTGCAACACAATGTTGGTAGTGCTGCAACACAGTTTTGGTAGTGCTGCAACACAGTTTTGGTAGTGTTGCAACACAGCGCTGGAAGGCAATGTTGCAGCACAATGTTGGCAGTGCTGCAACACAGTTTTGGTAGTGCTGCAACACAGTTTTGGTAGTGTTGCAACACAGTGTTGGCAGTGTTACAACACAGTGCTGGTATGGTGCAACACAATGTTGGTAGTGCTGCAACACAGTGTTGGTAGTGTTACAATATAGTGTTGGTATTGTGCAATACAGGGTTGGCAGCATTACAACACAGTTTTGGTAGTGTTGCAACAGTGTTGGTAGTGTTGCAACACAATGTTGGAAGCGGCACCAAGTATCTTAGACTCTAAACTATCTTCTCACATCCAGTAGGAACCTGGGTTTGATTACGGGTATGTAACCCATGGCCCGGCACGGGTAACTCTCAGTGCACCTGTTACACTCTGAACCTAGCAGTAAATAGGTAGCAGGGTGTTAGTCACCTACAGTGAGCTCGTAAATAAGCAGAGGGAAGCTAAGAGCTCATTAGCTGTAAATTCTGTACATTAATCAGTATTTTAGGTATTAAAGTATTCTTGACTGGTGGTGTACAGGTGACATGCAGCCTTAATGACCCTCGTGTAGTAGATAGACTTTAAACCCCATTAACCAACCAACCAGCCTTAATGACCCTCGTGTAGTAGATAGACTTTAAACCCCATTAACCAACCAACCAGCCTTAATGACCCTCGTGTAGTAGATAGACTTTAAACCCCATTAACCAACCAACCAGCCTTAATGACCCTCGTGTAGTAGATAGACTTTAAACCCCATTAACCAACCAACCAGTCTTAATGACCCTCGTGTAGTAGATAGACTTTAAACCCCATTAACCAACCAACCAGTCTTAATGACCCTCGTGTAGTAGATAGGGGTGTGTGCAGGTGTGTGGGGTTTATCTGGAGTTTATCTGGAGAGAGTTCCGGGGGTCAACGCCCCCGCGGCCCGGTCTGTGACCAGGCCTCCTTAGGTCAGTGTCCCAGGATGCGACCCACACCAGTCGACTAACACCCAGGTACCCATTTTACTGATGGGGAACATAGACAACAGGTGGAAAGAAACTCGTCCAATGTTTCTACTCTGGCTGGGAATCGAACCCAGGCCCTCACCGTGTGAAGCGAGAGCGTTGTGGGCGTGGGCGTGGGCGTGGACGTGGGCGTGGGCGTGGGCGTGGGCGTGGGCTTGGACGTGGGCGTGGAGTGTGGGGGTATGAGAGAGGTAGTGGACACAGCTACTACCCCAGGCTGTTGGTCTTTCCTATTCCGTTACTAGCGTTAATTCAGTTAATTCCGTTACTTCCTACTCGTGTTGTTTGTTAATAATTTACAAGCTAAGATATTTTATCCTTCCTCAGCTCATTTACAAGCTAAGATGCATTATCCTTCCTCAGCTCATTTACAAGCTAAGATGCATTATCCTTCCTCAGCTCATTTACAAGCTAAGATGCATTATCCTTCCTCAGCTCATTTACAAGCTAAGATGCATTATCCTTCCTCAGCTCATTTACAAGCTAAGATGCATTATTCTTCCTCAGATTATTTACAAGCTAAGATGCATTATCCTTCCTCAGCTCATTTACAAGCTAAGATGCATTATTCTTCCTCAGATTATTTACAAGCTAAGATGCATTATTCTTCCTCAGATTATTTACAAGCTAAGATGCATTATTCTTCCTCAGATTATTTACAAGCTAAGATGCATTATTCTTCCTCAGATTATTTACAAGCTAAGTTCCGAGGATTTCAGATATAAATGCAACAATGTTTCTAGATGTAAATTTTGATGTTTATTTACGTCTGCAGATGACGCTGCTGCTGCTGCTCCTGCTGTTGGAGTCTGCGTCTGGAGACGCCGGGAGAGGCTGGGAGACGCTGGGAGATGCTGGAAGAGATAGGGAGGAGAGATATTTCTTCGTCAACCCATCTTATCCTTTAGCACTGAGTGAGTCTCTCTCTCTCTCTCTCTCTCTCTCTCTCTCTCTCTCTCTCTCTCTCTCTCTCTCTCTCTCTCTCTCTCTCTCTCTCTCTCTCTCTCTCTCTCTCTCTGACAGTATATAGATTAGCTTTATAAGAGAGCTGACAGTTTAAGGAGAAGGTTTATAGGGATGCTGATCCTATATATTTTTTTTTCCATTTTGTCAGCTTTCCTGCTGTTCATGCCGCTGTCAATTGCCCTGCCAACACTGGCTCCTGTAAATGGTCGGTCCTTCGGGATCCTGAAGGATCCTGAGGTGAGGGCCGAGGATCTCTACTGGGATCCTGCCTATATAGGATCCTTGAGCAGACTGTCTACCTACTTTGATCATCTGGAGGTAACTTGAGTGGTTGTGAGATAGATAGATGGAGGTGGTGGGCTTATGATTGTGGTTTTTGTAGTAGTGGTAGTAGGGGTGGTGGTAGCAGTAGTAGTAGCTGTTGTAATAGTAATAGCAACAGTAGTAGTAGTAGTAGTAGTAATAGTAGAATTAGCAGTAGTAGCAGCAGTAGCAGTAGTATTGGTAGTAGTAGTAGTAGTAGCAGTAGTAGTAGTAGTAGTAGTAGTAGTAGTAGTAGTAGTAGTAGTAGTAGTAGTAGCAATAGTTGTAGTAGTAGTATACATACATTGAGAGACATACACCTCACAGTGTGTATACACTGAGAGACATACACCTCACAGTGTGTACACATTGAGAGACATACACCTCACAGTGTATATACACTGAGAGACATACACCTCACGGTGTGTATACACTGAGAGACATACACCTCACAGTGTATATACACTGAGAGACATACACCTCACAGTGTATATACACTGAGAGACATACACCTCACAGTGTGTACACATTGAGAGACATACACCTCACAGTGTATATACACTGAGAGACATACACCTCACAGTGTGTACACATTGAGAGACATACACCTCACAGTGTATATACACTGAGAGACATACACCTCACAGTGTGTACACATTGAGAGACATACACCTCACAGTGTATATACACTGAGAGACATACACCTCACAGTGTATATACACTGAGAGACATACACCTCACGGTGTGTATACACTGAGAGACATACACCTCACAGTGTATACACATTGAGAGACATACACCTCACAGTGTGTACACATTGAGAGACATACACCTCACAGTGTATATACACTGAGAGACATACACCTCACAGTGTATATACACTGAGAGACATACACCTCACAGTATATACACTGAGAGACATACACCTCACAGTGTATATACACTGAGAGACATACACCTCACAGTGTATACATATTGAGAGACATACACCTCACAGTGTATATACACTGAGAGACATACACCTCACAGTGTATATACACTGAGAGACATACACCTCACAGTGTATATACACTGAGAGACATACACCTCACAGTATATACACTGAGAGACATACACCTCACAGTATATACACTGAGAGACATACACCTCACAGTATATACACTGAGAGACATACACCTCACAGTATATACACTGAGAGACATACACCTCACAGTATATACACTGAGAGACATACACCTCACAGTATATACACTGAGAGACATACACCTCACAGTATATACACTGAGAGACATACACCTCACAGTATATACACTGAGAGACATACACCTCACAGTATATACACTGAGAGACATACACCTCACAGTGTATATACACTGAGAGACATACACCTCACAGTGTATATACACTGAGAGACATACACCTCACAGTGTATATACACTGAGAGACATACACCTCACAGAATATACACTGAGAGACATACACCTCACAGTGTATATACACTGAGAGACATACACCTCAATGTGTATATACACTGAGAGACATACACCTCACAGTATATACACTGAGAGACATACACCTCACAGTGTATATACACTGAGAGACATACACCTCACAGTGTATATACACTGAGAGACATACACCTCACAGTATATACACTGAGAGACATACACCTTACAGTGTATATACACTGAGAGACATACACCTCACAGTGTATATACACTGAGAGACATACACCTCACAGTATATACACTGAGAGACATACACCTCACAGTGTATATACACTGAGAGACATACACCTCACAGTATATACACTGAGAGACATACACCTCACAGTGTATATACACTGAGAGACATACACCTCACAGTGTATATACACTGAGAGACATACACCTCACAGTGTATATACACTGAGAGACATACACCTCACAGTGTATATACACTGAGAGACATACACCTCACAGTATATACACTGAGAGACATACACCTCACAGTGTATATACACTGAGAGACATACACCTCAATGTGTATATACACTGAGAGACATACACCTCACAGTATATACACTGAGAGACATACACCTCACAGTGTATATACACTGAGAGACATACACCTCACAGTGTATATACACTGAGAGACATACACCTCACAGTATATACACTGAGAGACATACACCTCACAGTGTATATACACTGAGAGACATACACCTCACAGTGTATATACACTGAGAGACATACACCTCACAGTATATACACTGAGAGACATACACCTCACAGTATATACACTGAGAGACATACACCTCTCAGTGTATATACACTGAGAGACATACACCTCACAGTGTATATACACTGAGAGACATACACCTCACAGTGTATATACACTGAGAGACATACACCTCACAGTATATACACTGAGAGACATACACCTCACAGTGTATATACACTGAGAGACATACACCTCACAGTATATACACTGAGAGACATACACCTCACAGTGTATATACACTGAGAGACATACACCTCACAGTGTATATACACTGAGAGACATACACCTCACAGTGTATATACACTGAGAGACATACACCTCACAGTATATACACTGAGAGACATACACCTCACAGTGTATATACACTGAGAGACATACACCTCACAGTATATACACTGAGAGACATACACCTCACAGTGTATATACACTGAGAGACATACACCTCACAGTATATACACTGAGAGACATACACCTCACAGTGTATATACACTGAGAGACATACACCTCACAGTGTATATACACTGAGAGACATACACCTCACAGTATATACACTGAGAGACATACACCTCACAGTGTATATACACTGAGAGACATACACCTCACAGTGTATATACACTGAGAGACATACACCTCTCAGTGTATATACACTGAGAGACATACACCTCACAGTGTATATACACTGAGAGACATACACCTCACAGTGTATATACACTGAGAGACATACACCTCACAGTGTATATACACTGAGAGACATACACCTCACAGTGTATATACACTGAGAGACATACACCTCTCAGTGTATATACACTGAGAGACATACACCTCACAGTGTATATACACTGAGAGACATACACCTCACAGTGTATATACACTGAGAGACATACACCTCACAGTGTATATACACTGAGAGACATACACCTCACAGTGTATATACACTGAGAGACATACACCTCTCAGTGTATATACACTGAGAGACATACACCTCACAGTGTATATACACTGAGAGACATACACCTCACAGTGTATATACACTGAGAGACATACACCTCACAGTGTATATACACTGAGAGACATACACCTCACAGTGTATATACACTGAGAGACATACACCTCACAGTGTATATACACTGAGAGACATACACCTCACAGTGTATATACACTGAGAGACATACACCTCACAGTGTATATACACTGAGAGACATACACCTCACAGTGTATATACACTGAGAGACATACACCTCACAGTGTATATACACTGAGAGACATGCACCTCACAGTGTATATACACTGAGAGACATACACCTCACAGTGTATATACACTGAGAGACATACACCTCACAGTGTATATACACTGAGAGACATACACCTCACAGTGTATATACACTGAGAGACATACACCTCACAGTGTATATACACTGAGAGACATACACCTCTCAGTGTATATACACTGAGAGACATACACCTCACAGTGTATATACACTGAGGAATATGTTACTCTAAGTAAGTCTTTCTTTGTTACTTCCTGACAGCTGCCGGTGCTGTCGTGTCAGGAGCGACTGATTTGTGAGCTGACAGCTGATCCTGACACTTTCTTCCCCATCAGTCAGATCTTCATGAAGGAAATCAGGTACTGTCAGTCTTGAACCATCAGTCAGATCATCCTAGAGGAAATCAGGTAGCACTACCACTCACCTCTGATCTTCACAAGGGAACTCAGACAACACTGCAGTGGATACAGAGACCCAATCAGAATTTGAACAATACCAGAGGCCAGTGCAAACCTGACGTTATCACTGCCCTCTTCTTGAAGTCATTGTTCCAGCACTTAAGGTCATGTGCGCGAGGTCACGTGACCTATCTTCGTACACTGACCCACCATAGGTCATCCCATTGTGACCCGATAATTTCACAAGATAGTAAAAAAATACTCAATATCAATACACAATACACACAGTAAAATATTTTGATTAATTAAACAATTACACAATATCAGTGACTTACACAAAATTCCTGTGAATTACACCTAATACCAGTGACTTATACACAATTCACTACAGACTAATACATTATTGTATCCTTACAGGCTGACGAAAGGACCAGTCAATACGACTACTGACTGCCTGATGTTTCGCTATGTGTCCGCAGCTGGTGCTGGGCTCATTTCGCCCCGGGAGAAATGTGCTAGCACCTACCCCAGGTGTCAGCTCCCTGCTGTCCGTGTCATCAACATGGCTGTTCTTAGACTCTGGCAGTTCTTGTCAGCAAAATTTAATATACATCTTGCGTAGAAGGAGTGATGTGTTATATAAATTGTTTGTATAGTTTGTTAGGTTTCAAGTCTATCTACTACACGAGGGTCATTAAGGCTGGTTGGTTGGTTAATGGGGTTTAAAGTCTATCTACTACACGAGGGTCATTAAGGCTGGTTGGTTGGTTAATGGGGTTTAAAGTCTATCTACTACACGAGGGTCATTAAGGCTGGTTGGTTGGTTAATGGAGTTTAAAGTCTATCTACTACACGAGGGTCATTAAGGCTGGTTGGTTGGTTAATGGGGTTTAAAGTCTATCTACTACACGAGGGTCATTAAGGCTGATTGGTTAGTTAATGGGGTGTAAAGTCTATCTACTACACGAGGGTCATTAAGGCTGGTTGGTTGGTTAATGGGGTTTATAGTCTTTCTACTACACGAGGGTCATTGAGGCTGGTTGGTTGGTTAATGGGGTTTAAAGTCTATCTACTACACGAGGGTCATTAAGGCTGGTTGGTTGGTTAATGGGGTTTAAAGTCTATCTACTACACGAGGGTCATTAAGGCTGATTGGTTAGTTAATGGGGTTTAAAGTCTATCTACTACACGAGGGTCATTAAGGCTGGTTGGTTGGTTAATGGGGTTTAAAGTCTATCTACTACACGAGGGTCATTAAGGCTGATTGGTTAGTTAATGGGGTTTAAAGTCTATCTACTACACGAAGGTCATTAAGGCTGGTTGGTTGGTTAATGAGATTTAAAGTCTATCTACTACACGAGGGTCATTAAGGCTGGTTGGTTGGTTAATGGGGTTTAAAGTCTATCTACTACACGAAGGTCATTAAGGCTGGTTGGTTGGTTAATGAGATTTAAAGTCTATCTACTACACGAGGGTCATTAAGGCTGATTGGTTAGTTAATGGGGTTTAAAGTCTATCTACTACACGAAGGTCATTAAGGCTGGTTGGTTGGTTAATGAGATTTAAAGTCTATCTACTACACGAGGGTCATTAAGGCTGGTTGGTTGGTTAATGGGGTTTAAAGTCTATCTACTACACGAGGGTCATTAAGGCTGGTTGGTTGGTTAATGGGGTTTAAAGTCTATCTACTACACGAGGGTCATTAAGGCTGATTGGTTAGTTAATGGGGTTTAAAGTCTATCTACTACACGAAGGTCATTAAGGCTGGTTGGTTGGTTAATGAGATTTAAAGTCTATCTACTACACGAGGGTCATTAAGGCTGGTTGGTTGGTTAATGGGGTTTAAAGTCTATCTACTACACGAAGGTCATTAAGGCTGGTTGGTTGGTTAATGAGATTTAAAGTCTATCTACTACACGAGGGTCATTAAGGCTGGTTGGTTGGTTAATGGGGTTTAAAGTCTATCTACTACACGAGGGTCATTAAGGCTGGTTGGTTGGTTAATGGGGTTTAAAGTCTATCTACTACACGAGGGTCATTAAGGCTGGTAGGTTGGTTAATGGGGTTTAAAGTCTATCTACTACACGAGGGTCATTAAGGCTGGTTGGTTGGTTAATGGGGTTTAAAGTCTATCTACTACACGAGGGTCATTAAGACTGGTTGGTTGGTTAATGGGGTTTAAAGTCTATCTACTACACGAGGGTCATTAAGGCTGGTTGGTTGGTTAATGGGGTTTAAAGTCTATCTACTACACGAGGGTCATTAAGGCTGGTTGGTTGGTTAATGGGGTTTAAAGTCTATCTACTACACGAGGGTCATTAAGGCTGGTTGGTTGGTTAATGGGGTTTAAAGTCTATCTACTACACGAGGGTCATTAAGGCTGGTTGGTTGGTTAATGGGGTTTAAAGTCTATCTACTACACGAGGGTCATTAAGACTGGTTGGTTGGTTAATGGGGTTTAAAGTCTATCTACTACACGAGGGTCATTAAGGCTGGTTGGTTGGTTAATGGGGTTTAAAGTCTATCTACTACACGAGGGTCATTAAGGCTGGTTGGTTGGTTAATGGGGTTTAAAGTCTATCTACTACACGAGGGTCATTAAGGCTGGTAGGTTGGTTAATGGGGTTTAAAGTCTATCTACTACACGAGGGTCATTAAGGCTGGTAGGTTGGTTAATGGGGTTTAAAGTCTATCTACTACACGAGGGTCATTAAGGCTGGTTGGTTGGTTAATGAGGTTTAAAGTCTATCTACTAAACGAGGGTCATTAAGGCTGGTTGGTTGGTTAATGGGGTTTAAAGTCTATCTACTACACGAGGGTCATTAAGGCTGGTTAGTTGGTTAATGAGGTTTAAAGTCTATCTACTACACGAGGGTCATTAAGGCTGGTTGGTTGGTTAATGGGGTTTAAAGTCTATCTACTACACGAGGGTCATTAAGGCTGCATGTCACCTGTACACCACCAGTCAAGAATACTTTAATACCTTAAATAATGAGTAAAAAAATGAAGTTCAATGAATACTGGAGGAAACAAAAGCATAACTGAAAGTGTAATAATCACCTATATTCGACTGAAGAAGCCTGCTGAGAGGGCGAAACGTTTCCACAATAAAGATACCCAAGTGTTGCACATTTGTCTTACTCACCAGGTACTGACAGGCTGCTTAACAAGAACAACAGACGCATCAACAGACTGCATAACAGGGAACAACAGTAGCATCTAAAGAGTCAGCTTAGGATTGAATCCTTCTTTAACCCGTGAATCCATCGCTTAAATCTTCCTCTGGATCAAAACTTGGCCTACCACAAGGGCAAGACATCTCTCGGGCCCCACACAGAATAATTTGCATACACGAGAACTAATGAAGACAGTACAAAAGTGGGTTAAAACGGCGAAGGTTCGTGTTAAGAGCCCTGACCTACACCTCCAGATGTCACATAAACAACATATATTCACCTAAACTGGACCACAATCAATTATCCACAATCAATTATCCACAATCAATTATCCACAATCAATTATCCACAATCAATTATCCACAATCAATTATCCACAATCAATTATCCACAATCAATTATCCACAATCAATTATCCACAATCAATTATCCACAATCAATTATCCACAATCAATTATTCACAATCAATTATTCAGTCAATTATTCACAATCAATTATCCACAATCAATTATCCACAGTCAATTATCCACAACCAATTATCCACAGTCAATTATTCACAATCAATTATCCACAATCAATTATCCACAATCAATTATTCACAATCAATTATCCACAATCAATTATTCACAATCAATTATCCACAATCAATTATCCACAATCAATTATCCACAATCAATTATTCACAATCAATTATTCACAGTCAATTATTCACAATCAATTATCCACAATCAATTATCCACAATCAATTATCCACAATCAATTATCCACAATCAATTATTCACAATCAATTATTCACAATCAATTATCCACAATCAATTATCCACAATCAATTATCCACAATCAATTATCCACAATCACAATCAATATTCACACAATCAATTATCCACAATCAATTATCCACAATCAATTATCCACAATCAATTATTCACAATCAATTATCCACAATCAATTATCCACAATCAATTATCCACAATCAATTATCCACAATCAATTATTCACAATCAATTATTCACAATCAATTATTCACAATCAATTATCTACAATCAATTATCCACAATCAATTATCCACAATCAATTATCCACAATCAATTATTCACAATCAATTATTCACAATCAATTATTCACAATCAATTATCCACAATCAATTATCCACAATCAATTATCCACAGTCAATTATTCACAATCAATTATTCACAATCAATTATTCACAATCAATTATCCACAATCAATTATCCACAATCAATTATCCACAATCAATTATCCACAATCAATTATTCACAATCAATTATCCACAATCAATTATTCACAATCAATTATCCACAATCAATTATTCACAATCAATTATTCACAGTCAATTATTCACAATCAATTATTCACAATCAATTATCCACAATCAATTATCCACAATCAATTATTCACAATCAATTATCCACAATCAATTATCCACAATCAATTATCCACAATCAATTATCCACAATCAATTATCCACAATCAATTATCCACAATCAATTATCCACAATCAATTATCCACAATCAATTATCCACAATCAATTATCCACAATCAATTATCCACAATCAATTATCCACAATCAATTATTCACAATCAATTATTCAGTCAATTATTCACAATCAATTATCCACAATCAATTATCCACAGTCAATTATCCACAACCAATTATCCACAGTCAATTATTCACAATCAATTATCCACAATCAATTATCCACAATCAATTATCCACAATCAATTATCCACAATCAATTATTCACAATCAATTATCCACAATCAATTATCCACAATCAATTATCCACAATCAATTATTCACAATCAATTATTCACAGTCAATTATTCACAATCAATTATCCACAATCAATTATCCACAATCAATTATCCACAATCAATTATCCACAATCAATTATTCACAATCAATTATTCACAATCAATTATCCACAATCAATTATCCACAATCAATTATCCACAATCAATTATTCACAATAAATTATCCACAATCAATTATTCACAATCAATTATTCACAATCAATTATTCACAATCAATTATTCACAATTATTCCACAATCAAATTATCCACAATCAATTATTCACAATCAATTATTCACAATCAATTATTCACAATCAATTATTCACAATCAATTATCCACAATCAATTATCCACAATCAATTTTCCACAATCAATTATCCACAATCAATTATCCACAATCAATTATCCACAATCAATTATCCACAATCAATTATTCACAATCAATTATTCACAATCAATTATTCACAATCAATTATTCACAATCAATTATCCACAATCAATTATCCACAACCAATTTTCCACAATCAATTATCTACAATCAATTATCCACAATCAATTATCCACAATCAATTATCCACAATCAATTATCCACAATCAATTATCCACAATCAATTATCCTTATTCATACAACCACAATCCGTCATTGTGTACATTTTTCTTGTTTTATTAGTATTGTCATTATTATTATTATTATTATTATTATTATTATTATTATTATTATTATTATTATTATTATTATTAATAATATTAATTTTATTATTATTATTATTATTATTATTATCATATATCAATTACAACACTGCGACTAGCCGAGGATTCGAACCCATGTCGTTTTGGCCCTGCCTCGTGGTGAGCGAAAATCACATGATGCTAAAACCCACTGGACCACGCAATCCTACAAGAATCAAGCACCCAGCAGAGCTAGGTGTTTTACCTTGATCCAAGGACATACGGTGGCGTGGGTGCCTCTGAGTTAATTTCATTTTAATCCCTGTTTGGTGTACTAGACTTAACAATCAGTATTTATATAAATGTGACCACAAACGAGTGGTATTGAATCAATAACAAGACAGCGACTAGCCAACTAACTGCGGCTAGCTCTGCTGGGTGCTTAATTCTTGTAGGATTGTGTGGTCCAGTGGGTTAAAGCATCATGTGATTTTTGCTAACCACGAGGCGGGGCCAAAACAACATGGGTTCGAATCCTCGGCTAGTCGCAGTGTTGTTATTGATATATGGTGGATGACGGTGGGTGACGGTGGGTGATGGTGGGTGATGGTGGGTGCTGGTGGGTGCTGGTGGGTGCTGGTGTGTGCTGGTGGGTGATGGTGGGTGCTGGTGGGTGCTGGTGGGTGCTGGTGGGTGCTGGTGTGTGCTGGTGGGTGATGGTGGGTGCTGGTGGGTGATGGTGGGTGATGGTGGGTGCAGGTAGGTGCTGGTGCGTGCTGGTGGATGCTGGTGGGTGCTGGTGGGTGCTGGTGGGTGCTGGTGGGTGATGGTGGGTGATGGTGGGTGCTCGGGGTGTGGGCCGAGGTGGGCAGGGTCGGCAGGGATGGGCAGGGGTGGGCAGGGATAGGCCGGGGTGGGCAGGGTGGGCAGGGTGGGCAGGGTGGGCAGGGTGGGCATGGTTCAAGGTTAAGGTGGGGTAGTGTTGACTCAAAGCTCCGTTATACTCGCTTCTTATTTACCTTCCATGTTCTTCCTCTTATTAAACTGTTAATTCTTCGTGACGGTGTACACTGTGAGGTGTATGTCTCTCAGTGTATGTACACTGTGAGGTGTATGTCTCTCAGTGTATGTACACTGTGAGGTGTATGTCTCTCAGTGTATGTACACTGTGAGGTGTATGTCTCTCAGTGTATGTCTCTCAGTGTATGTCTCTCAGTGTATGTCTCTCAGTGTATGTACACTGTGAGGTGTATGTCTCTCAGTGTATGTCTCTCAGTGTATGTACACTGTGAGGTGTATGTCTCTCAGTATATGTACACTGTGAGGTGTATGTCTCTCAGTGTATGTACACTGTGAGGTGTATGTCTCTCAGTGTATGTCTCTCAGTGTATGTCTCTCAGTGTATGTCTCTCAGTGTATGTACACTGTGAGGTGTATGTCTCTCAGTGTATGTCTCTCAGTGTATGTCTCTCAGTGTATGTACACTGTGTGGTGTATGTCTCTCAGTGTATGTACACTGTGTGGTGTATGTCTCTCAGTGTATGTACACTGTGTGGTGTATGTCTCTCAGTGTATATACACTGTGTGGTGTATGTCTCTCAGTGTATGTACACTGTGTGGTGTATGTCTCTCAGTGTATGTACACTGTGTGGTGTATGTCTCTCAGTGTATGTACACTGTGTGGTGTATGTCTCTCAGTGTATGTACACTGTGTGGTGTATGTCTATCAGTGTATGTACACTCTGAGGTGTATGTCTCAGTGTATGTACATTGTGTGGTGTATGTCTCTCAGTGTATGTACATTGTGAGGTATATGTCTCTCAGTGTATATACACTGAGAGGCGTATGTCTCTTAGTGTATATACACTGAGATGTGTATGTTTCTCAGTGTATATACAATGAGAGGTGTATATCTCTCAATGTATATGCACTGAGAGGTGTATGTCTCTCAGTGTATATACACTGAGAGGTGTATGTCTCTCAGTGTATATACACTGAGAGGTGTATGTCTCTCAGTGTATATACACTGAGAAGTGTATGTCTCTCACTGTATATACACTGACAGGTGTATGTCTCTCACTGTATATACACTGAGAAGTGTATGTCTCTTAGCGTATATACACTGAGAGGTCTATGTCTCTCATTGCATATACACTGATAAGTATATGTCTCTCAGTGTATATACACTGAAAGGTGTATGTCTCTCAATGTATATACACTGAAAGGTGTATGTCTCTCAGTGTATATACACTGTGAGATGTTTGTCTCTCAGTGTATATACACTGAGGAGTGTATGTCTCTCAGTGTACATACACTGTGAGGTGTATGTTTCTCAGTGTACATACACTGACAGGTGTATGTCTCTCAATGTATATACACTGAGAGGTATATGTCTCTCAGTGTATATACACTCACAGGTATATGTCTCTCAGTGTATATACACTGACAGGTGTATGTCTCTCAGTGTATATACACTGACAGGTGTATGTCTCTCAGTGTATATACACTGAGAGGTGTATGTCTCTCAGCGTATATACACTCACAGGTATATGTCTCTCAGTGTATATACACTGACAGGTGTATGTCTCTCAGTGTATATACACTGAGAGGTGTATGTCTCAGTGTATATACACTGAGAAGTGTATGTCTCTCAGTGTATATACACTGAGAGGTGTATGTCTCTCAGTGTATATACACTGACAGGTGTATGTCTCTCAGTGTATATACACTGAGAGGTGTATGTCTCTCAGTGTATATACACTGACAGGTGTATGTCTCTCAGTGTATATACACTGAGAGGTGTATGTCTCTCAGTGTATATACACTGAGAGGTGTATGTCTCTCAGTGTATATACACTGACAGGTGTATGTCTCTCAGTGCATATACACTGAGAGGTTTATGTCTCTCAGTGTACATACACTGAGAGGTGTATGTCTCTCAGTGTATATACACTGAGAGGTGTATGTCTCTCAGTGTATATACACTGAGAGGTGTATGTCTCTCAGTGTATATACATTCAGAGGTGTATGTCTCTCAGTGTATATACACTAAGAAGTGTATATCTCTCGGTGTATATCCAGAGAGGTACTCACCTAATTGTGGTTGCAGGGGTCGATACTCAGCTCCTGGCCCCTCCTCTTCACTGAGTGCTACTAGGTCACTCTCCCTGAACCGTGAGCTTTATCATACCTCTGCTTAAAGCTATGTATGGATCCTGCCTCCACTACATCGCTTCCCAAACTATTCCACTTCCTGACTACTCTGTGGCTGAAGAAATACTTCCTAACATCCCTGTGATTCATCTATGTCTTCAACTTCCAACTGTGTCCCCTTGTTACTGTGTCCAATCTCTGGAACATCCTGTCTTTGTCTACCTTGTCAATTCCTCTCAGTATTTTGTATGTCGTTATCATGTCTCCCCTATCTCTCCTGTCTTCCAGTGTCGTCAGGTTGATTTCCCTCAGTGTATATTCACTTAGACATTATCATTATTCATCATTAACTCTTATAAACCCTTATTTATAGATTAGTAAAAATAAATAAAGATGAGGTATAAGACAAGAGAATAAACTAATAAGAAAACTAAAAAAAAAAAAAAATATGTATATATATATATATATACGAGTTTACCAATAAAAATTTTAATAGAAAATGGTCTAATTTTTGTAGGGCTGACTCATGTATTTGTGTTATTGTATGTGAAATTGTCGCAATGGCGATGATTTCATTAGAATTCATTAACCATGGAGTGTTAATAACCCAGGATGACCCAGAAAAGCCATGAAGTGTTGTTTAGTCTTCCTTGTGACCCTTAGGTCGTCTCTAACGATGTAAGTGCCTGTATACAAAGGCACACAGCCTGTATACTGGTGGCCTGGTGGCTAAAGTTCCCGGTTCACACACGGAGGGCCCGGGTTCGATTCCCGGCCGGAGGAAACATATCGACACGTTTCCTTACACCTGTTGTCCTGTTCACCTAGCAGCAAATAGGTACCTGGGTGTTAGTCGACTGGTGTGGGTCGCATCCTGGGGGACAAGATTAAGGACCCCAATGGAAATAAGTTAGACAGTCCTCGATGACGCACTGACTTTCTTGGGTTATCCTGGGTGGCTAACCCTCCGGGGTTAAAAATCCGAACGAAATCTTATATTATCTTATAGAGAGACCCAGTGTCTATATAGAGAGGCAGAGTGCCTGTATAGAGGCACAGTGCCTGTATAGAGAGGCACAGTGCCTGTATAGAGGCACAGTGCCTGTATAGAGGCACAGTCCCTGTATAGAGAGGCACAGTGCCTATATATAAAGGAACAGTGCCTGTATAGAGAGGCATAGTGCTCGTATAGCGGCACAGTGTCTAGCAGCTCAGACATGCAAGACTAAGCCGAACTTTTCAATAGGAATATTAACTATGTGGCTTAGTAACCCAGAACAACCCTATATATCCATTGTGTGTACGGAACTTTTTGCTGGTATTATTAACCCTGAGAGTCAGTAACCCAGGATAACCCAATAAAGTCAGGTTATCACACTGCTTGGCTTATTTCCTTTGGCGTCACTTGTGTCTAGTTCTTACAAAGTCATTTAGATTAGTAACGTTTTTCTTGGTACTCTGTTTAAACAAAGTCTTGGAGATTAATATATGATAATAATAATAATAATAATAATAATAATAATAATAATAATAATAATAATAATATCAATATTAATTATTATTATTATTTTTCGAGAAATTTTTTGTAATGCTATGGACCCAACCATTCTATTTTAATTACCAGTTATTGCTGTTGTTACTATTATTATTATTATTATTATTATTATTATTATTATTATTATTATTATTATTATTATTATTATTATTATTATTATTATTATTATTACAAATACATGATGCAACTTATACATACCATAGCTGATATCAATGACACACTATATGAAAAACCTCTGGTTATGCACAGTATTTCTGGCAAATTATTTTGATTTTATCCCCCAGGATGCAACAACACCAGTACCTATTTTACTGACAGGTGAACATTGACAGCAGGTGTCTTAAGGAAACACGCCCAAATGTTTCTACCCGTAACAGGGATCGAACCATGGACCTCAATGTGTTAACTAAATGAGCTACCAACCCAGCTATGGGACACTACCAAAATAATCCAAGATGTTATTTCTTTGGAAGTGGAGACTGTTCAGCTGCCTCCCAGCATACATAAGATGGATTACCAGTAGACCCCTGGCTGTCTTCAAGACCCCTGGCTGTCTTCAAGACCCCTGGTTGTCTTCAAGACCCCTGGCTGTCTTCAAGACCCTTGGCTGTCTTCAAGACCCCTGGTTGTCTTCAAGACCCCTGGCTGTCTTCAAGACCCCTGGCCGTCTTCAAGACCCCTGGTTGTCTTCAAGACCCCTGGCTGTCTTCAAGACCCTTGGCTGTCTTCAAGACCCCTGGCTGTCTTCAAGACCCCTGGCTATCTTCAAGACCCCTGGCTGTCTTCAAGACCCCTGGTTGTCTTCAAGACCCCTGGCTGTCTTCAAGACCCCCTGGCTGTCTTCAAGACCCCTGGTTGTCTTCAAGACCCCTGGTTGTCTTCAAGACCCCTGGTTGTCTTCAAGACCCCTGGTTTTCTTCAAGACCCCGGCTGTCTTCAAGACCCCTGGCTGTCTTCAAAACCCTTGGCTGTCTTCAAGACCCCTGGCTGTTTTCAAGACCTCTGGCTGTCTTCAAGACTCCTGGCTGTCTTCAAGACCCTTGGCTGTCTTCAAGACCCCTGGCTGTCTGCAAGACCTCTGACTGTTTTCAAGACCTCTGGGTGTCTTCAAGACCCCTGGCTGTCTCCAAGACCCCTGATTGTTTTTAAGACCCCTGGTTGTCTTCAAGACCCCTGGCTGTTCTCAAGACTTCTGGCTGTCTTCAAAACCCTTGGCTGTCTTCAAGACCCCTGGCTCTTTTCAAGACCTCTGGCTGTCTTCAAGACCCCTGGCTGTCTTCAAGACCCCTGGCTGTTTTCAAAACCTCTGGCTGTCTTCAAGACCCCTGGCTGTCTTCAAGACCCCTGACTGTTTTCAAGACCTCTGGCTGTCTTCAAGACCCCTGGCTGTCTTTCAAGACCCCTGGCTGTCTTCAAGACCCCTGACTGTTTTCAAGACCTCTGGCTGTCTTCAAGACCCCTGGCTGTCTTCAAGACCCCTGGCTGTCTTCAAGACCCCTGGCTGTCTTCAAGACCCCTGGTTGTCTTCAAGACCCTGGCTGTCTTCAAGACCTCTGTCTGTCTTCAAGACCTCTGGCTGTCTTC
Organism: Cherax quadricarinatus; assembly: GCF_038502225.1. NCBI lineage: Eukaryota > Metazoa > Arthropoda > Malacostraca > Decapoda > Parastacidae > Cherax > Cherax quadricarinatus. The sequence goes on from NC_091368.1 coordinate 3,147,005, forward strand.
AAGAAGCCTGGTTGTCTTCAAGACGCCTGGCTGTCTTCAAGACCCCTGGCTGTCTTCAAGACCCCTGGCTGTCTTCAAGACCTCTGGCCGTCTAAAAGACCCCTGGCTGTCTTAAAGACCCCTGGCTGTCTTCAATACCCCTGGCTATCTTCAAGACCTCTGGCTGTCTTCAAGACCCCTGGCTGTTTTCAAGACCTCTGGCTGTCTTCAAGACCCCTGGCTGTCTCCAAGACCCCTGACTGTTTTCAAAACCTCTGGTTGTCTTCAAGACCCCTGGCTGTCTTCAAGACCCTTGGCTGTCTTCAAGACCCCTGGCTGTCTGCAAGACCTCTGACTGTTTTCAAGACCTCTGGGTGTCTTCAAGATCCCTGGCTGTCTCAAAGACCCCTGATTGTTTTTAAGACCCCTGGTTGTCTTCAAGACCCCTGGCTGTCCTCAAGACCCCTGGCTGTCTTCAAAACCCTTGGCTGTCTTCAAGACCCCTGGCTGTTTTCAAGACCTCTGGCTGTCTTCAAGACCCCTGGCTGTCTTCAAGACCCCTGGCTGTTTTCAAAACCTCTGGCTGTCTTCAAGACCCCTGGCTGTCTTCAAGACCCCTGACTGTTTTCAAGACCTCTGGCTGTCTTCAAGACCCCTGGCTGTCTTTCAAGACCCCTGGCTGTCTTCAAGACCCCTGACTGTTTTCAAGACCTCTGGCTGTCTTCAAGACCCCTGGCTGTCTTCAAGACCCCTGGCTGTCTTCAAGACCCTGGCTGTCTTCAAGACCCCTGGTTGTCTTCAAGACCCTGGCTGTCTTCAAGACCTCTGTCTGTCTTCAAGACCTCTGGCTGTCTTCAAGAAGCCTGGTTGTCTTCAAGACGCCTGGCTGTCTTCAAGACCCCTGGCTGTCTTCAAGACCCCTGGCTGTCTTCAAGACCTCTGGCCGTCTAAAAGACCCCTGGCTGTCTTAAAGACCCCTGGCTGTCTTCAATACCCCTGGCTATCTTCAAGACCTCTGGCTGTCTTCAAGACCCCTGGCTGTTTTCAAGACCTCTGGCTGTCTTCAAGACCCCTGGCTGTCTCCAAGACCCCTGACTGTTTTCAAAACCTCTGGTTGTCTTCAAGACCCCTGGCTGTCTTCAAGACCCCTGGCTGTCTTCAAGACCCCTGACTGTTTTCAAGACCTCTGGCTGTCTTCAAGACCCCTGGCTGTCTTCAAGACCCCTGGCTGTCTTCAAGACCCCTGGCTGTCTTCAAGACCCCTGACTGTTTTCAAGACCTCTGGCTGTCTTCAAGACTCCTGGCTGTCTTCAAGACCCCTGGCTGTCTTCAAGACCCCTGGCTGTCTTCAAGACCCCTGGTTGTCTTCAAGACCTCTGGCTGTCTTCAAGACCCCTGGCTGTCTTCAAGAAGCCTGGTTGTCTTCAAGACGCCTGGCTGTCTTCAAGACCCCTGGCTGTCTTCAAGACCCCTGGTTGTCTTCAAGACCTCTGGCCGTCTAAAAGACCCCTGGCTGTCTTAAAGACCCCTGTCTGTCTTCAAGACCCCTGGCTATCTTCAAGACCTCTGGCTGTCTTCAAGACCTCTGGCTGTCTTCAAGACCCTTGGTTGTCTTCAAGAACCCTGGTTGTCTTCAAGTTCCCTGGCTTTCTTTAAGACCCCTGGCTGTCTTCAAGACCCCAGGCTGTCTTCAAGACCTCTGGCCGTCTAAAAGACCCCTGGCTGTCTTCAAGACCTCTGGCTGTCTTCAAGACTCCTGGCTGTCTTCAAGACCTCTGGCTGTCTTCAAGACCCCTGGCTGTCTTCAAGAACCCTGGTTGTCTTCAAGACCCCTGGCTGTCTTCAAAACCCCTGGCTGTCTTCAAGACCCTTGGTTGTCTTCAAAACCCCTGGCTGTCTTCAAGATCTCTGGCTGTCTGCAAGACCCCTGGCTGTCTTCAAGATCTCTGGCTGTCTTCAAGATCCCTGGCTGTCTTCAAGGGAGCATGATATATGCAACAAACACATTGAGATATAGTAAGCAACACTAAAAGACTATGATAAGAAACAGGGAAGCATATAATCAGGAAACAGGGAAGGATATAGAAAAGAAACACAGCAGAAAACAGGCAAGAAACATGCAGGAATATAGCCTGGAAACAGGGTAGTAGAGAGGATCAGCATAGTTGTTTGTGTGGGTGACGGCAGGATACTGGTGACGTAGTGTCAGTCCTAGCTGTGACACCGTGTTGGAAGGTTGCTCTCTGACATTGTGCTATAAGTGGCTCTCCGACACCGTGCTGGAAGTGGCTCTCTGACAACGTGCTGGAAGTAGCTAACTGACAACGTGCTGGAACGTGGCTCTAGACATCATCAACCTTAACTCTAAACGCGTTTTTTTTTTCTTGTCACGTTAGTAAGTGTGGTTAGGCTTTTACCTTTCTGGTTGACTGAGTTAATAAGTTGAAAGTTTATCTACTCCACGAGGGTCATTAATGTCTATTTACTACACGAGGGTGATTAAGATCTATCTACTATATGAGGGTCATTAAAATTTATCTATTTGGGTATATATGTTCTTGAAATGTTACGGCAGCCAGTGGCTTTTTCAGTCTGATACAGTGAAGAATGCTGGAAGATGAGGAATTTGAGGTAATTTGTCCCTCACTCTGAAGTCGATGTGTTCATCCCATCAAATATAACTCAGTCATGAGGGGTTGATTACCTCAACCTCCTCCTCATCTTCCACCATTCTGCTTTGCATTGCACTGACAAATCCAATGACTGGCGAAACGTCTCCAAAATGAAGATACCCAAGTATTACAGAAGTGTCTCGTTAAATATATATATATATATATATATATATATATATATATATATATATATATATATATATATATATATATATATATATATATATATATATATATATATATATAAAATGCAAAACAACCAGTGTGAAAGAATAGAGAAATTCCAAGCGCTTTCGTGACTACTCACAGTTCCTTGATAATGTGAGTAGTCACGAAAGCGCTTGGAATTTCTCTATTCTTTCACAGTGGTTGTTTTGCATATTTTGAAATCACCTGTTTACTGTGATCTTATTGCATATATATATATATATATATATATATATATATATATATATATATATATATATATATATATATATATATATATATATATATATATATATATATATATATATATATATATATATATATATATATATATATATATATATATATGTAAACACACACAAACACACGCTGTAATGCCAGTCTCGTGGGCTTTGAACCTGTCCACCCTCGACACGACTTGCATATATATATGTTGTTGTGTATTTACCATCACTGTGACCAGATCTACCTGGAGTTCATTACCACTATAACTTGCTCTGCTATCAAACCTCTGTGGTCCAGTCCCTGGACCCATTATATACCACTGTAATCTTTGGACTGCCGCTCACAGGATGGGTGTGAGGTACATAAACACAATAAAATAAACAGTGACATACATTTATGTATATATGCATGCATATCTGATGCTCTACACAAATAACTCGCACATATGAGAGAGGAGCTTACGACGACGTTTCGGTCCTACTTGGACCATTTACCTGTGACTTTGTAAATGATCCAAATAGGACCGAAACGTTGTCGTAAACCCCTCTCTCCTATGTGCGGGTTATTTGTGTATTGTTCCAGTTACGGTATTGTGCCTTTTTTGTTATTTCGAATGATCTACTTTCTCCATATATACAAACACACCTGGAGAAGGTTTCAGGGATGAAAGCCCCCGTGGCCTTGTCTGTGACCAGACCTTGTGGAGGATCAGGGCCTGATAAACCAGGGTGTAACTGCTGGCCTTTGTAGATGAATGGTTCAGAGAACCGACATGTTGATAAATTAGACACATGTGCAACTCTTGGGTATCTTTATTGAGGAAACGTTTCGCCACACAGTGGCTTCATCAGTCCATACAAAGGAGAATCTTGAAGAACAGGAGGAGAATGAGGTAATCAGTCCCTCAACCTTGAGTCGATGTGGTCAGTCCATCAATCTGGACTGACCACATCGACTCAAGGTTGAGGGACTGATTGTCTTATCTGTTACTGTTTTTCATGATATGATCTTTGTATAGCACTGGAAATTAAAGTCCTGGATTTCGGAATGTCTTAACAGTAAAGATTCCAGATGACAGCAAGGAAATGAGTGAGCTACTCAAGTCCCAATATGACTCAGTTTTTAGCAAGCCACTAACCAGACTGAGAGTCGAAGATCAAAATGAATTTTTTATGAGAGAGCCACAGAATTTGGTTAACACAAGCCTATCCGATGTTATCCTGACGCCAAATGACTTCGAACAGGCGATAAATGACATGCCCATGCACTCTGCCCCAGGGCCAGACTCATGGAACTCAGTGTTCATCAAGAACTGCAAGAAGCCCCTATCATGAGCCTTTTCCATCCTATGGAGAGGGAGCATGGACACGGGGGTCGTCCCACAGTTACTAAAAACAACAGACATAGCCCCACTCCACAAAGGGGGCAGTAAAGCAACAGCAAAGAACTACAGGCCGATAGCACTAACATCCCATATCATAAAAATCTTTGAAAGGGTCCTAAGAAGCAAGATCACCACCCATCTAGAAACCCATCAGTTACACAACCCAGGGCAACATGGGTTTAGAACAGGTCCTGTCTGTCTCAACTATTGGATCACTACGACAAGGTCCTAAATGCACTAGAAGATAAAAAGAATGCAGATGTAATATATACAGACTTCGCAAAAGCCTTCGACAAGTGTGACCATGGCGTAATAGCGCACAAAATGCGTGCTAAAGGAATAACAGGAAAAGTCGGTCGATGGATCTATAATTTCCTCACTAACAGAACACAGAGTAGTCGTCAACAGAGTAAAGTCCGAGGCAGCTACGGTGAAAAGCTCTGTTCCACAAGGCACAGTACTCGCTCCCATCTTGTTCCTCATCCTCATATCCGACATAGACAAGGATGTCAGCCACAGCACCGTGTCTTCCTTTGCAGATGACACCCGAATCTGCATGACAGTGTCTTCCATTGCAGACACTGCAAGGCTCCAGGCTGCAGAAAACAATATGAAGTTCAACGATGAGAAATTTCAATTACTCAGATATGGTAAACACGAGGAAATTAAATCTTCATCAGAGTACAAAACAAATTCTGGCCACAAAATAGAGCGAAACACCAACGTCAAAGACCTGGGAGTGATCATGTCGGAGGATCTCACCTTCAAGGACCATAACATTGTATCAATCGCATCTGCTAGAAAAATGACAGGATGGATAATGAGAACCTTCAAAACTAGGGATGCCAAGCCCATGATGACACTCTTCAGGTCACTTGTTCTATCTAGGCTGGAATATTGCTGCACACTAACAGCACCTTTCAAGGCAGGTGAAATTGCTGACCTAGAAAATGTACAGAGAACCTTCACGGCGCGCATAACGGAGATAAAACACCTCAATTACTGGGAGCTCTTGAGGTGCCTAAAACTGTATTCCCTGGAACGCAGGCGGGAGAGATACATGATTATATACATCTGGAAAATTCTATAGGGACTAGTACCGAACTTGCACACGAAAATCACTCACTACGAAAGCAAAAGACTTGGCAGACGATGCAACATCCCCCCAATGAGAAGCAGGGGTGTCACGTTAAGAGACCATACAATAAGTGTCAGGGGCCCGAGACTGTTCAACTGCCTCCCAGCATACATAAGGGGGATTACCAACAGACCCCTGGCAGTCTTCAAGCTGGCACTGGACAAGCACCTAAAGTCGGTTCCTGATCAGCCGGGCTGTGGCTCGTACGTTGGTTTGCTTGCAGCCAGCAGCAATAGCCTGGTTGATCAGGCTCTGATCCACCAGGAGGCCTGGTCACAGACCGGGCCGCGGGGGCGTTGACCCCCGGAACTCTCTCCAGGAAAACTCCAGGTAATATCCAGATGGTGTACTCTTTACCACCTGTGTTTCTCACATTTCTAGATAATGAGGTGCGTGGGACCAGCTGTGATGACGCAGGTGATGGTGACGGTGGTGGTGATGGTGGTGGTGATGGTGATGATGGTGTCTGGAGAGATGGGTGAGAGAGATAAGCGATTTGCTTTTATCAACACTGCGGCACCCGTCATTCTAGGTAAGTCCACCCATCACTCTAGGTAGGTCTACCCATCACTCTTGGTAAGTCCTTCCATCACCCTAGGTAAGTCCACCCATCACTCTAGGTAAGTCCACCCATCACTATAGGTAAGTCCACCCATCGCTCTAGGTAAGTCCACCCATCACTCTAGGTAAGCCTACCCATTTCTATAGGTAAGTCTACCCATCACTCTAGGTAAGTCCACCCATCACCTTGATCCTGGTGTAGGGTTCTTGATTCAAGGAACCGGGGCTACCCATTCCTTAGCTGTTACTTGAGTCGTACGTGTTTAGAGCTTCCCCATGATATTGATAATGATTTAAATAATAATTATAATATACATGTTTAAAAACACATTATTATTATTATTATTATTATTATTATTATTATTATTATTATTATTATTATTATTATTATTATTATTATTATTATTATTATAATTATTATTATTATTATTATTATTATTATTATTATTATTATTATTATTATTATTATTATTATAATTATTATTATTATTATTATTAGGAATTAATAGACTGTTGTGGGTGGCATCCTGGAGGTGGCCTGGTGGCTAAAGCTCCCGCTTCACACACGGAGGGCCCGGGTTCGATTCCCGGCGGGTGGAAACATTTCGACACGTTTCCTTACACCTGTTGTCCTGTTCACCTAGCAGCAAATAGGTACCTGGGTGTTAGTCGACTGGTGTGGGTCGCATCCTGGGGGACAAGATTAAGGACCCCAATGGAAATAAGTTAGACAGTCCTCGATGACGCCCTGACTTTCTTGGGTTATCCTGGGTGGCTAACCCTCCGGGGTTAAAAATCCGAACGAAATCTTATCTTATCTTATCTTATCTCCTCCAGGATGTCACCACACTACCTGTTTATCCTGGGTTATCCTAGGATATCCTTCATCATTAGTTACCCTAGGCTATCCTGGGTTATCCTAGACTCTCCTGGGTTCTTCTAGGCTATCCTGGGTTATCCTAGGATATCCTCGGTTATCCTAGGCTCTCTTGGGTTCTCCTAGGCTATCCTGGGTTATCCTAGGATATCTTCGGTTCTCCTGAACTCTCCTGGGTTCTCCTAGGCTATCCTGGGTTATCCTAGGATATCCTCGGATCTCCTAAACTCTCCTGGGTTCTCATAGGCTATCCTGCATTCTCCAAGGCCATCCTTGGTTCTCTTAGGTTATCCCGGGTTCTCCAAAGCTATCCTGGGTTCTCCTAGGCTATCCTGGGTTCTCCTAGGCTATCCTTGGTTCTCTTAGGTTATCCTGGGTTATCCTGGGTTCTCCAAAGCTATCCTGGGTTCTCCTAGGCTATCCTGGGTTCTCCTAGGCTATCCTTGGTTCTCTTAGGTTATCCTGGGTTATCCTGGGTTATCCTGGGTTATCCTGGGTTATCCTGGGTTATCCTGGGTTATCCTGGGTTATCCTGGGTTATCTTGGGTTATCCTGGGTTATCCTGGGTTATCCTGGGTTATCCTGGGTTATTCTGGGTTATCCTGGGTTATCCTGGGTTATCCTGGGTTCTCCTAGGCTATCCTTGGTTCTCTTAGGTTATCCTGGGTTATCCTGGGTTATCCTGGGTTATCCTGGGTTATCCTGGGTTATCCTGGGTTATCCTGGGTTATCCTGGGTTATCTTGGGTTATCCTGGGTTATCCTGGGTTATCCTGGGTTATCCTGGGTTATTCTGGGTTATCCTGGGTTATCCTGGGTTATCCTGGGTTATTCTGGGTTATCATGGGTTATCCTGGGTTATCCTGGGTTATCCTGGGTTATCCTGGGTTATCCTGGGTTATCCTGGGTTATCCTGGGTTACTCTGGGTTATCCTGGGTTATTAACCCACCAGGAACACACAATATTACTGACCCAATATTTTTCATGCCACTTGGGAATGTTGGTTCCTTCCTCAGGTTTCATGCTCAACATGCCCTTCTCTCTGATCCTGCCCACCATTGATCACTCAGACTTTGATGGGCGGTCCTTGCATCTGGGCAACCTGATGGGAGAAGATCTGATGGCTGAAGATCTGGAGTGGGATGCTGCGTACGAGGATGCTCTGACCAGACTCTTTCTCTACTTTGACCACCTGCAGGTAGTTAGTGGTTGTTGTTAGTGGTGGTGGTTAGTGGTGGTTGTTAGTGGTGGTGGTTAGTGGTGGTGGTGGTTAGTGGTGGTGGTGGTTAGTGGTGGTGGTTTGTGGTGGTGGTGGTGATTAGTGACTACTAGGCAAACATAGCGTGTCAGCGTGCCTCGTTGTGCTCCCGGTTTTTCTGGTGTTTTCACGGTCGCTCTTACGTGCTAGAACTTTAATTTGTGTCATCAATCCTATACGATACATCCCTCTAGCGCCTGGAACCAATCTTGGGCGGAAAACATTATATACTGAGTAAAAAAAGGAGAATTAGTGTGCACTTCCTAGCAGAGTTTACTGCCAGAGGGGAATCATAGGCCTGTCCCGTGTGGAAAAATAATAATATTGAACTTTGTGTCAGAGGAAAGAAAGTCTCCCTGAAAGCATTGAGTATACATAGTGTATAGTGTATACTACAGTGGCTCCCTAGTATATTGATGATAAAGGCTAAAGTGTCATTTGAAAACAGGTGAATTTGTAAATGAAGTGATAAGCCTATAGAGGCAGGTGCCAGAAGTCGCCAGAAACTTACCACAGGTCAGCTGTTTTTAATAATCTTCCTGGCCTGCTAGTGTACTCGCATATAATCTAGTGATACCAGTGAATAGCAGAATACAGTGTTGTAGTAGCAACTAACCAGTATTATAATGGTACTTAGTGAAGTGGAGTGACTTTCATTAGTTTCTTTTTCTTGAAATACCAGACGTTACTGTGAATTTCATATAACCTGTAGTTACCAGCGGTCGCAATATACACAACGAGAAGCAATTATTACTACAGAAAAAGCGCCCTTCCTCCAAAATTTGCACCAGTCAACTATAGTGATAATATAGCATTTATTGTGGTGGAGACGGAAAAAAAAAAATAGAGAAGCTAGATACAGCGATTGATAAACAAAGGTGGAGGCTCGACCGTTCGTCATTGTAGGAGTGCCAGCAGTCACCGGCTCTTCAACACGCAAGTTATACTTTTGTATCAATCAAATCACATATTACTCGGGTAGATAATTTCCAGTAGATCCTTCATGTGTTAGCTCAAATCACCGACCAGTATGGTTTAAATAAGTGACCCACTGATCAGATCAGATAGACTGGTCCAAACCCTTGACTGGTCCGAACCCTTGACTGGTCCGAACCCTGGACTGGTTTCAAACGGTTTCGTTGTGCACCACCTAGCAGGTTATTAATAGAATATTCAAGAGGTTGCTAGTAGAATTGCAGTAAATCAACCATTCAAATCATTATGAAGCTGTGTGTAGTCTGTGGTCAGTCAAACAAACGGGCTTCCACATGCATAAATTGTCATTTCTGTGGAAATTGGTGTCACGCCCCTTGTGCAGATATCCAAGAACTAGCTACAAGCAGTATTAAAACAGGGAAGTGTTTTTGGGTATGCCCAAATGAGATAAATCTGTGGACTAAAATCACAAGGGTATTAAAAGAGGTCAACATCAAAGCTGCTTTCATAGAAAACCTGGAAGCTTTCTACAACAGATGGGAACATAAAAAGTCCGGGCTGAATGGTACTGCCCTTGATACTGGCCATGTAGTCAGAAACTGTAAGGCTGGAGATGATGTCCTGGTAGTCAGTAAATGGGGGGCTGATAGTGCTGTCCTGGGAGACAGTAATGGGGAAGCTGGAGGTGCTGTCCTGGGAGACAGTAATGGTGAAGCTGGAGGTGCTGTCCTGGGAGACAGTAATGGTGAAGCTGGAGATGCTGTCCTGGGAGACAGTAATGGGGAAGCTGGAGATGCTGTCCTGGGAGACAGTAATGGTGAAGCTGGAGATTTTGTCCAGGTAGTCGGGAATTATACGCAGGAAGGAATACATATGAATGACCGCATAGGGGACAGGAGCCATAGTAGGGAAACAAGTGTAGTCAAAGATAAGATAAAACCAATATTGCAAACTAGAAATACCGCAGGAAATAGCAAACAAGAGGACTCCACTAGCAATAGTGAGGATATATTACCAAAAACAAATGGTGGGAGCTCCATTGTTGGTGCTAGGGAGGATAGAAGTAAGACAGGGAAACATGCACCAACAGGGAATACAGACACAGAAACCCAAGGCAAACGGAAACCAAGCCTGTGCACATACTATGCACTCGGTATCTGCTGGCATGGGAAATCTGGAAAAACAGATGGGACGTGCAACTATGACCACCCTAGGAAATGCCATGCCCATATGACAACAGGAAAATGCAAACTCCCTTCCTGTAAGCTTTTTCACCCTGAACTGTGTACCTCTTCAGTACAGGAAAGACTGTGCTATAACTTAAATTGCCAGGCATACCATCTAAAGGGGACAAAAAGATACAAAACATCCAGGCCATGGGAAAACCTGGGTAGCCACAGCCACTCAAGAGGGAGAGGTTTTTTAGTGCCAGGAAGGAAAAAAAACTGGCAGGAAATGGCAGAAATCGTACACCAAATCCAGTCATTCCTGGAGTGGAACCACAGTCGATGGCCTCCACTCCAAACCGACAGATACAGATACTAATGCCGGAAAAAAAATCCCCCCCCAGTACCAACAATACCACCAGTCCGATAACATTCTTCTTTGCAAATATACAGGGTCTAAAGCCAGCAACAAACAACAAAATACCTTTCATCCGTGGACTGCTTGCAGAGGCAAAGGCAATGTTCGCGGCTTTCACTGAGACCCACATAAAGGATCACTTGGACAACGAAATATGGATCCCAGGTTACAACCTATACAGATGTGACAGAGTGAACAGGCAAAAGGGGGGGGTTGGCCTGTACATTGCAGAGTCACTTGTTTGCACAGAACTGCTAAATGCCTCAAATGATGTAGTGGAAGTTTTAGCAGTAAAGGTCGAGAACCAAAACCTAGTCATTGTGATAGTCTACAAGCCTCCGGATGCAACATCCCAGCAATTCCAGGAACAGCTGTTAAAAATTGACCACTGTCTGGAAAACCTTCCAGCTCCTGCACCCAACATCTTGCTCCTGGGGGATTTCAACTTAAGGCACCTAAAATGGAGGAATATAGCAAATAATATTGTTGCAGTAATAACACCAGGAGGCAGCTCTGATGAAAACTCACACTCACGCGAGCTTTTAAATCTCTGCACAAAATTCAATTTAAACCAGCAAATAATAGAGCCTACTAGACTGGAGAATACACTAGACCTCATCTTCACTAACAATGATGATCTGATAAGAAATATCACCATATCAAAAACAATATACTCAGATCACAACATAATTGAGGTTCAGTCATGTATGCGCGGAGCCCCAGACCGACATAATGAGATTAGTCACGAGGGAGCATTCACCAAATTCAACTTCAATAACAAAAACATAAAGTGGGACCAAGTAAACCAAGTCCTAACCGATATAAGCTGGGAAGATATACTAAGCAACACAGACCCCAACTTATGCCTAGAACAGATTAACTCGGTAGCACTCGATGTATGCACAAGGCTTATTCCTCTAAGAAAAAGGAGGAGTAGATGTAAAACAGAAAGAGACAGGCGCTCCCTTTACAGGCGACGGAAAAGAATAACAGAGCGGCTAAAAGAGGTCAATATATCTGAAATGCGTAGGGAGACACTGGTCAGAGAAATAGCAAGCATCGAACTTAAGCTAAAAGAATCCTTTAGGAGTCAGGAATCGCGGGAAGAACTAAAAGCCATAAATGAAATCGAAAGAAACCCAAAGTATTTCTTCTCCTATGCCAAATCAAAATCGAGAACAACGTCCAGTATTGGGCCCCTACTTAAACAAGATGGGTCCTACACAGATGACAACAAGGAAATGAGTGAGCTACTCAAGTCCCAATATGACTCAGTTTTTAGCAAGCCGCTAACCAGACTGAGAGTCGAAGATCAAAATGAATTTTTTATGAGAGAGCCACAAAATTTGATTAACACAAGCCTATCCGATGTTATCCTGACGCCAAATGACTTCGAACAGGCGATAAATGACATGCCCATGCACTCTGCCCCAGGGCCAGACTCATGGAACTCTGTGTTCATCAAGAACTGCAAGAAGCCCCTATCACGAGCCTTTTCCATCCTATGGAGAGGGAGCATGGACACGGGGGTCGTCCCACAGTTACTAAAAACAACAGACATAGCCCCACTCCACAAAGGGGGCAGTAAAGCAACAGCAAAGAACTACAGACCAATAGCACTAACATCCCATATCATAAAAATCTTTGAAAGGGTCCTAAGAAGCAAGATCACCACGCATCTAGAAACCCATCAGTTACACAACCCAGGGCAACATGGGTTTAGAACAGGTCGCTCCTGTCTGTCTCAACTATTGGACCACTACGACAAGGTCCTAAATGCACTAGAAGACAAAAAGAATGCAGATGTAATATATACAGACTTTGCAAAAGCCTTCGACAAGTGTGACCATGGCGTAATAGCGCACAAAATGCGTGCTAAAGGAATAACAGGAAAAGTCGGTCGATGGATCTATAATTTCCTCACTAACAGAACACAGAGAGTAGTCGTCAACAGAGTAAAGTCCGAGGCAGCTACGGTGAAAAGCTCTGTTCCACAAGGCACAGTACTCGCTCCCATCTTGTTCCTCATCCTTATATCCGACATAGACAAGGATGTCAGCCACAGCACCGTGTCTTCCTTTGCAGATGACACCCGAATCTGCATGACAGTGTCTTCCATTGCAGACACTGCAAAGCTCCAGGCAGACATCAACCAAATCTTTCAGTGGGCTGCAGAAAACAATATGAAGTTCAACGATGAGAAATTTCAATTACTCAGATATGGTAAACATGAGGAAATTAAATCTTCATCAGAGTACAAAACAAATTCTGGCCACAAAATAGAGCGAAACACCAACGTCAAAGACCTGGGAGTGATCATGTCGGAGGATCTCACCTTCAAGGACCATAACACTGTATCAATCGCATCTGCTAGAAAAATGACAGGATGGATAATGAGAACCTTCAAAACTAGGGAGGCCAAGCCCATGATGACACTCTTCAGGTCACTTGTTCTATCTAGGCTGGAATATTGCTGCACACTAACAGCACCTTTCAAGGCAGGTGAAATTGCCGACCTAGAAAATGTACAGAGAACTTTCACGGCGCGCATAACGGAGATAAAACACCTCAATTATTGGGAGCGCTTGAGGTTCCTAAACCTGTATTCCCTGGAACGCAGGAGGGAGAGATACATGATTATATACACCTGGAAAATCCTAGAGGGACTAGTACCGAACTTGCACACGAAAATCACCCACTACGAAAGCAAAAGACTTGGCAGACGATGCACCATCCCCCCAATGAAAAGCAGGGGTGTCACTAGCACGTTAAGAGACCATACAATAAGTGTCAGGGGCCCGAGACTGTTCAACTGCCTCCCAGCACACATAAGGGGGATTACCAACAGACCCCTGGCAGTCTTCAAGCTGGCACTGGACAAGCACCTAAAGTCAGTTCCGGATCAGCCGGGCTGTGGCTCGTATGTTGGTTTGCGTGCAGCCAGCAGCAACAGCCTGGCTGATCAGGCTCTGATCCACCAGGAGGCCTGGTCTCAGACCGGGCCGCGGGGGCGTTGACCCCCGGAACTCTCTCCAGGTAAACTCCAACGATATTTTTTCACTCCAGTATGTTCATCAGGGCTTGATCTACCAGGCTGTTACTGTTGGGTGCACGCAAGTGTGTGGATGAATGTTGATAGTACTAAAAGAAATTAATGTAAATCTCTGTAAATTTATATTGTTTGATGGTCAATGTTGCTTCCTGACAGCTGCCGGTGCTGTCGTGTCAGGAGAGACTGATCTGTGAGCTGACAGCTGATCCTGACACTTTCCTGCCTGTCAGCCAGGTCTTTATGAAGGAACTCAGGTGAGATGATCGCCGTAACACAAGATACTGACTCTCTCTTGCCCATCAGGTACTGACACTTTCTTGCCCATCAGATAGTGACACTCGCTTGCCCATCAGGTACTGACACTTTCTTGCCCATCAGATAGTGACACTCGCTTGCCCATCAGGTACTGACACTTTCTTGCCCATCAGATACTGACACTCTCTTGCCCATCAGATACTGACACACTCTTGCCCATCAGGCACTGACACTCTCTTGTCCATCAGGTACTTACACTTTCTTGCCCATCAGGTACTGACACTTTCTTGCCCATCAGATACTGGCACTCTCTTGCCCATCAGATACTGACACACTCTTGCCCATCAGGTACTGACACTCTCTTGTCCATCAGATACTGACACTTTCTTGCCCATCGGGTACTGACACTTTCTTGTCCATCAGGTACTTACACTTTCTCGCCCATCAGATACTGACACTCTCTTGTCCATCAGACACTGACACTTTCTTGCCCATCAGGTGCTTACACTTTCTCGCCCATCAGGTACTGACTCTTTCTTGTCCATCAGATACTGACACTTTCTTGCCCATCGGGTACTGACACTTTCTTGTCCATCAGGTACTTACACTTTCTCGCCCATCAGATACTGACACTCTCTTGTCCATCAGATACTGACACTTTCTTGCCCATCAGGTGCTTACACTTTCTCGCCCATCAGGTACTGACTCTTTCTTGCCCATCAGATACTTACACTCTCTTGTCCATCAGATACTGACACTTTCTTGCCCATCAAGTACTGACACTTTCTTCCCCATCAGGTACTTACACTTTCTCGCCAATCAGATACTGACACTCTCTTGTCCATCAGATACTGACACTTTCTTGCCCATCAGGTACTTACACTTTCTCGCCCATCATGTACTGACACTTTCTTGTCCATCAGATACTTACCCTCTCTTGCCCATCAGGTACTTACACTTTCTTGCCTTTCAGGTACTGACACTTTCTTGTCATCAGGTACTTACACTTTCTTGCCCATCAGATACTGACACTTTTTTGCCCATCAGATACTGACACTTTCTTGCCCATCAGGTACTTACACTTTCTTGCCCGTCAGATACTGACACTTTCTTGCCCATCAGATACTGACACTTTCTTGCCCATCAGACACTGTTCAATCCATCAAGACTGATGGACTGATTACCTTAAGCTCCTCTTATTCTACTTTTTTCTTCACTGGACTGAGGAAGTCACTGGCTGGAGAAAAGTTCCCACAATAAAGACACCAAATATGGCACATGTGTCTCATATATCAACTTGTGAATTATCTTAACCATTTATTCATAGTTTAAATAACTTAACATAGAATCGGTGCCCTTTTTAATAAATTTATGCTATAGTTTCCTCAACAGAAATTGTGCATGAATTGTGTACGAATGGTATATAATACCGACAAGATGAGAGTAAGACACATGTGCAACATCTGGGTATGTAATAAAGTTGGTAGAATTACCGACAATATGTAAAGTAAAAGGACACAAGTGCAACTAATGTGACATTTATTGTGGCAACGTTTCGCTCTCCAGGAGCTTTATCAAGCTTCACGACTACGACAACTACTACTACAACTAACCCATCTCTTTGGGAAGGACCTACTTCCACTGGGGAATCCCGCCTACCAGTGAATATGCCCTCGTCTGCTACACCTGACGTTACTATATAAGCGCCAGGCTCCTTTCTTCTGCTTCAGAATCTCCACGACTATGGTGCTCTTCGCACCTACTCCTAGGTTGAGGGACTGATTACCTCATTTTCTGTACATAGTTCTACTGTCTTCAAGTTATGTCCTAGAATTTGTATTGATAAAGCCACTGGATGGCGAAACGTCTACAATAAAGATATCCAGATGTTGCACATGTGTCTTAATCTCATCTTGTCGGTATTATATACCATTCGTACACATCTTTAATGTAGACGATAAAGGCACTGGATGGCGAAACGTCTACAATAAAGATACCCAGATGTTGCACATGTGTCTTAACTTTCATAATAGGGTTAGGCCTATTTCTTGGGTAACATTGATAATGGGTTGGGCAAATATTTGGGCTTGAGAAGGAACTGTTTAGTATGGCCCAGTAGGCCTGCTGCAGTGTTGCTCCTTTCTTAAGTTCTCATCTTATATCCACAGACTTGTTAACGGGCCGGTCAGCATGACTAACGACTCTCTCATGTGGAGGTACATGTCAGCTGCACGTCAGGGCTTCACCTCACCTATTGGAAACTGTTCACTTCTCTACCCCAAGTGTCCTGTGCGTGCCCAGGACGTTATTGACATGTCTGTGTTGAAGGTATGGCAATATATCTCAACAAAAGTAAATATACACTTTTATTAACGGAAAGAACTCGAAAAAATACCCAGATCAGTAGTCGACTGAAGAAACCTGCTAAGTGGGCGAAACATTTCGTAAATAAAGATAAAAATGTGTTGCACATGTGTCTTATTCATCAAGGAAAAATATAAAAGGGTATGAGAGCATAATTTATTGGTTAATGGGGTTTAAAGTCTATCTACTACACGAGGGTCATTAAGGCTGCATGTCACCTGTACACCACCAGTCAAGAATACTTTAATACCTAAAATACTGATTAACGTAAACTACCAGTGTATATACACTGAGAGACATACACCTCTCAGTGTATATACAGTGAGAGACATACATCTCACAGTGTATATATCCAATGAACACAAGTACCTTCATGATGAAGGATTCCTGAATCAGGTGAAGTCCTCTTAAATCGGGTGAAGTCCCCCTGAATCAAGTGAAATCCTCTTGAATCAGGTGAAGTCCCTTTGAATCAGGCGAAGTCCTCTTGAATCAGGTGAAGGGTTTTTGATCTAAGACACCGGACATATCCTTCCCTGACAGAACCAACTCTGGCTGTCCACCATCCACCAGGTACCACCATAACTGTGTGATGGATGAAGCCACTGTGTGGCGAAACGTTTCTTGAATAAAGATTCCCATATGCTGCATAAGTGTCTCAATCTTCAACTTGTCGGTTTTTCAAACCATTCATCACAACTGTCAGTCACTGCAGCATCATGGGATCTTGTTACAAAGAATTCTTCAACACTTGTTCAACCTTTGGACGAAGACCTACTTCGACTAGTGGATGGTACCACTATGACCCCGCCTCCGCCTGCTTCACCTCACCTCACTACAGTATATAAGCCACGTCTACGGCCCTATGCTTACTCACGATGCATTACCCTAACAGAGTAAAGATCAAACCAGCGAGTGGCACAACCAATGAGTCGTCCAAACTAGCACTTGCAGCTGTCGTTAGTGGCAGGCTGCAAGTCAAATGTAATGCGATTTTATCGCTCAAAGAGGCCTTTGTTGTCGTCTGTACAGACGACACAGAGGCTGAGAAACTACTTACCACCACTGCTACTACCACTCTACGAGACCAGGGATTTCTTGTCTTGACTTCCCCAGCACTGAGGGCCAGGAGAACTGTGTTCCTCAAGCGACTCGACAACCTTATCACTGTACAGGCCACTGAAGAAATCAAGTCATCTATCGAAGCAAAGAACCCTTGGGCCAAGGTGGACTTCATTACTAAAATACCCAATGCTTCATCCATGCTGAAGGTCACCTTCAGTGACGTCAACATGGCAGCCAGAGCTCTCGCTGAGGGCCTGGCTATTCACTACTTCCACATCAACCCAGCCTTCATCGAAGCAGAGAAATTCCAACATATCTCACAGTGCTATAATTGTTACTCATACTTACACACCACAAATGATTGTCCTACCAAGGACAAGAAGTTCTGCTCCACCTGTGGCCGTGAGGGTCATGACTTCAAGAATTGCACTACTGCTTCACCACCTAAATGCTTGAACTGCAAGAATGACCACCATACTCTTGCTGCCAGGTGCCCTACCAGAAGAGACATACTCAAGAAACAACAACAACAAAAGAAACCCAACCCACAAGCAACCACATATTCTGCTATCGCCAAGCTTCAAGCAGACACTACCAAGATACTACATGCCACGCAAGCTGCTCCCACCACTTCCCTGCCAGCACCTACTGCCGACTCCACCAAGATTCTTTGTTGCATTATGTATGCTCATGTACAGAATGCAGCTGAGCCTGGTTCCTTCAACACCACCATCAATGAACTTTTCAAACTAAATAATATGCCTGGCCTCACATTCCCTGCATCACCACCTTCCACTGAGATCCTAAAATCTACTGCAAATATTACCAGCATCACCGCTGCTCCACCGCTGTCACAACCTCCACTAGACACAGAGATGGACCAATCAGAGACCTCTGAGACGTCGGCAAAACCCACCAATGAGAGTCCACTACCGCTTTCATCCACTGCTAGAGCAACTGACCAGTCGGAAATCTCGCCTTCACCAGTTCAGCCACCAGCCAAGAAAGCAAAAACACAAGACACTGCGGATGCACCTCACGGTGCCACTGTCACTGACACTGCTGCACCACAACGGGTCCGATATCTGAAGGGTGTATACTTCTACACAACCAAGGAGTATAAGAACACAATGCTGTCTTCAGAAATCCATCATCACCTCCAGGACGGAACAGTCAAGTATACCTACGACCAAACTGCTACATACACCACTGAAGACATGACCAGACTACTCACTGCCAACACCCAACACCTTGTGGAAGTCAAGTACACCTCAAAGAGGAAATTCAGGATGCTTCAGAATAGGGACCTTGAAGACGGTACCCTCGTCTAGCACGACTATCCATGACCATTCACCCAGCACTTTGCTGTCCGCTAAAGCTGGGGTGTGGCTCCAATCAACCCTGTAACTGCTGCCTCTGCCCGACTGCGCTTCTCTTTGGGGAAGTCAGCGCAAGATAGAAGAAGACGACATCCTCCAACCGGAGGGCCAAGAAAGAAGAAAGATGATTATCGTCACCCCCCACCCGGGGGGCCACTGCCGGGTCACCATCTGGAGAAGACCTGGGCCAGAAGGACCTGCGAATCAACATGAATGAAAATGAACACCAACACACGACACTCCACACAGGAGAGCACAGCGCTAGCACGATCGACACCATGCATTGCCCTTCTAGGGCATGGTTGGTGCCAGAGCCCGAGTTTGTACCTTACAAGATGAGGGGGGTACTTGTGCCTCCTCCCATGGGAGACTTAGGTCTCAGACACTCCCTAGACAGGGAGCCAGTGCCGGGCCACCACTTGGAAGGGCCCGGGCCGGGAAAATACCGGCGAATCTTTAACAACAACAACCTATGCTGTACACATTCATGAGCCAACAGTCCGTACAGCACATCACAGTCATCAGCTCTCACGATGCATTACTCTAACAGAGTAAAGATCAAACCAGCGAGTGGCACAACCAATGAGTCGTCCAAACTAGCACTTGCAGCTGTCGTTAGTGGCAGGCTGCAAGTCAAATGTAATGCGATTTTATCGCTCAAAGAGGCCTTTGTTGTCGTCTGTACAGACGACACAGAGGCTGAGAAACTACTTACCACCACTGCTACTACCACTCTACGAGACCAGGGATTTCTTGTCTTGACTTCCCCAGCACTGAGGGCCAGGAGAACTGTGTTCCTCAAGCGACTCGACAACCTTATCACTGTACAGGCCACTGAAGAAATCAAGTCATCTATCGAAGCAAAGAACCCTTGGGCCAAGGTGGACTTCATTACTAAAATACCCAATGCTTCATCCATGCTGAAGGTCACCTTCAGTGACGTCAACATGGCAGCCAGAGCTCTCGCTGAGGGCCTGGCTATTCACTACTTCCACATCAACCCAGCCTTCATCGAAGCAGAGAAATTCCAACATATCTCACAGTGCTATAATTGTTACTCATACTTACACACCACAAATGATTGTCCTACCAAGGACAAGAAGTTCTGCTCCACCTGTGGCCGTGAGGGTCATGACTTCAAGAATTGCACTACTGCTTCACCACCTAAATGCTTGAACTGCAAGAATGACCACCATACTCTTGCTGCCAGGTGCCCTACCAGAAGAGACATACTCAAGAAACAACAACAACAAAAGAAACCCAACCCACAAGCAACCACATATTCTGCTATCGCCAAGCTTCAAGCAGACACTACCAAGATACTACATGCCACGCAAGCTGCTCCCACCACTTCCCTGCCAGCACCTACTGCCGACTCCACCAAGATTCTTTGTTGCATTATGTATGCTCATGTACAGAATGCAGCTGAGCCTGGTTCCTTCAACACCACCATCAATGAACTTTTCAAACTAAATAATATGCCTGGCCTCACATTCCCTGCATCACCACCTTCCACTGAGATCCTAAAATCTACTGCAAATATTACCAGCATCACCGCTGCTCCACCGCTGTCACAACCTCCACTAGACACAGAGATGGACCAATCAGAGACCTCTGAGACGTCGGCAAAACCCACCAATGAGAGTCCACTACCGCTTTCATCCACTGCTAGAGCAACTGACCAGTCGGAAATCTCGCCTTCACCAGTTCAGCCACCAGCCAAGAAAGCAAAAACACAAGACACTGCGGATGCACCTCACGGTGCCACTGTCACTGACACTGCTGCACCACAACGGGTCCGATATCTGAAGGGTGTATACTTCTACACAACCAAGGAGTATAAGAACACAATGCTGTCTTCAGAAATCCATCATCACCTCCAGGACGGAACAGTCAAGTATACCTACGACCAAACTGCTACATACACCACTGAAGACATGACCAGACTACTCACTGCCAACACCCAACACCTTGTGGAAGTCAAGTACACCTCAAAGAGAAAATTCAGGATGCTTCAGAATAGGGACCTTGAAGACGGTACCCTCGTCTAGCACGACTATCCATGACCATTCACCCAGCACTTTGCTGTCCGCTAAAGCTGGGGTGTGGCTCCAATCAACCCTGTAACTGCTGCCTCTGCCCGACTGCGCTTCTCTTTGGGGAAGTCAGCGCAAGATAGAAGAAGACGACATCCTCCAACCGGAGGGCCAAGAAAGAAGAAAGATGATTATCGTCACCCCCCACCCGGGGGGCCACTGCCGGGTCACCATCTGGAGAAGACCTGGGCCAGAAGGACCTGCGAATCAACATGAATGAAAATGAACACCAACACACGACACTCCACACAGGAGAGCACAGCGCTAGCACGATCGACACCATGCATTGCCCTTCTAGGGCATGGTTGGTGCCAGAGCCCGAGTTTGTACCTTACAAGATGAGGGGGGTACTTGTGCCTCCTCCCATGGGAGACTTAGGTCTCAGACACTCCCTAGACAGGGAGCCAGTGCCGGGCCACCACTTGGAAGGGCCCGGGCCGGGAAAATACCGGCGAATCTTTAACAACAACCTATGCTGTACATTCTACAAGATTGATGGACTGAACACATCGAAGGACTCCAGGTTGAGGGACTGATTACCTCATACTGGAACAGTCTTCCTCTCCTTACTTTAAGAAGAGACCAAATTGAGTGGGAGGGGCTGGGTTTGATTGGTGTCTGGGGTACTTTGTAGCTTGGACTGATGAAGCCACTGTGTGGCGAAACGTTTCCTGGAATAAAGATTCCCATTTACATGTCGGTGCATAAGTGTCTCAATTACCTATGTGTGTGGTTGCATGGGTTGATGGATAATATATATGTGATGCTATGTAAGTTGTACACATTGGTTTTGAATAAAATATAAAAAATAAAAAAATATTCTTGAAGACAATGCGAACGGTTTGAGGTGGATCAACTGAGAGGTACTCAACTAATTGTGGTAGCAGGGGTCGAGACTCAGCTCCTGACCCCGAGGTGTATGTCTCTCATTGCATATACACTGACAGGTGTGTGTCTCTCAGTGTATATACACTGACAGGTGTATGTCTCTAACTGTATATACACTGACAGGTGCATATCTATCAGTGTATATACACTAAGAAGTGTATCTCTCGCTGTATATCCACTGAGAGGTACTCACCTAATTGTACTCACCTAATTGTGGGTACAGGGGTCGATACTCAGCTCCTGGCCCCGCCTCTTCACTGAGTGCTACTAGGTCCTCACTCACCCTGCTCCATGAGCTTTATCATACCTCATCTTGAAGCTATGTATGGTTCTTGCCTCCACCATGTGTATGTCAATAGGTGTATGCGTCTCAGTGTATATACACTTAGACATTATCATTATTCATCATTAACTCTTATAAACCCTTATTTATAGATTAGTGAAAATGAATAAAGATGAGGTATAAGACAAGAGACTAAACTAATAAGAAAACTAAACAAGAGTGTGTTTCAATTAAAAAATGTACGAGTTTACCAACAAAAATTATCATAAAAAATGGTTTAAATTTTGTAGGGCTAACTCATGAATTTGTGTTATTGTATGTGAAATTGTCGCAATGGCGATTATTTTATTAGAATTCATTAACCATGGAATGTTAATAACCCAGGATGACCCAGAAAAGCCATGAAGTGTTGTTTAGTCTTCCTTGTGACCCTTAGGTCGTCTCTAACGATGTAAGTGCCTGTATACAAAGGCACAAAGCCTGTATAGAGAGACCCAGTGTCTATATAGAGAGGCACAGTGCCTGTATAGAGGCACAGTGCCTGTATAGAGGCACAGTGCCTGTATATATAGGCACAGTGCCTATATATAAAGGAACAGTGCCTGTATAGAGAGGCATAGTGCTCGTATAGCGGCACAGTGTCTAGCAGCTCAGACATGCAAGACTAAGCCGAACTTTTCAATAGGAATATTAACTATGTGGCTTAGTAACCCAGAACAACCCTATATATCCATTGTGTGTACGGAACTTTTTGCTGGTATTATTAACCCTGAGAGTCAGTAACCCAGGATAACCCAATAAAGTCAGGTTATCACACTGCTTGGCTTATTTCCTTTGGCGTCACTTGGGTCTAGTTCTTACAAAGTCATTTAGAGTAGTAACGTTTTTCTTGGTACTCTGCTCAAACAAAGTCTTGGAGATTAATATATGATAAATTTAGATGATAATAATAATAATAATAATAATAATAATAATAATAATAATAATAATAATAATAATAATAATAGTAATAATAATAATAATAATAATAATAATAATAATAATAATAATAATAATAATAATAATAATAATAATAATAATATCAATATTAATTATTATTATTATTATTATTATTATTATTATTATTATTATTATTATTATTATTATTATTATTATTGCTGTTGTTACTATTATTATTATTATTATTATTATTATTATTATTATTATTATTATTATTATTATTATTACAAATACATGATGCAACTTATACATACCATAGCTGATATCAATGACACACTATATGAAAAACCTCTGGTTATGCACAGTATTTCTGGCAAATTATTTTGATTTTATCCCCCAAGATGCACGCCCAAATGTTTCTACCCGTAACAGGGATCGAACCATGGACCTCAATGTGTTAACTAAATGAGCTACCAACCCAGCTATGGGACACTACCAAAATAATCCAAGATGTTATTTCTTTGGAAGTGGAGACTGTTCAGCTGCCTCCCAGCATACATAAGATGGATTACCAGTAGACCCCTGGCTGTCTTCAAGACCCCTGGCTGTCTGCAAGACCCCTGGACTGTCTTCAAGACCCCTGGCTGTCTTCAAGACCCCTGGCTGTCTTCAAGACCCCTGGCTGTCTTCAAGACCCCTGGCTATCTTCAAGACCCCTGGCTGTCTTCAAGACCCCTGGCTGTCTTCAAGACCCCTGGCTGTCTGCAAGACCCCTGGACTGTCTTCAAGACCCCTGGCTGTCTTCAAGACCCCTGGCTGTCTTCAAGACCCCTGGCTGTCTTCAAGACCCCTGGCTGTCTTCAAAACCCCTGGTTGTCTTCAAGACCCTTGGCTGTCTTCAAGACCCCTGGCTGTCTTCAAGACCCTTGACTGTCTTCAAGACCCCTGGCTGTCTTCAAGACCCCTGGTTGTCTTCAAGACCCCTGGCTGTCTTCAAGACCCCTGGCTGTCTTCAAGACCCCTGGCTGTCTTCAAGACCCCTGACTGTCTTCAAGACCCCTGGCTGTCTTCAAGACCCCTGGCTGTCTTCAAGACCCCTGGTTGTCTTCAAGACCCCTGGCTGTCTTCAAGACCCCTGGCTGTCTTCAAGACCCCTGACTGTCTTCAAGACCCCTGGCTGTCTTCAAGACCCCTGGTTGTCTTCAAGACCCCTGGCTGTCTTCAAGACCCCTGGCTGTCTTCAAGACCCCTGGTTGTCTTCAAGACCCCTGGCTGTCTTCAAGACCTCTGGCTGTCTTCAAGACCCCTTGCTGTCTTCAAGACCCCTGGCTGTCTTTAAGACCTTCTGGCTGTTTTCAAGACCTATGGCTATCTTCGAGACCCCTGGCTGTCTTCAAGACCCCTGGCTGTCTTCAAGACCCCTGGCTGTCTTCAAGACCCCTGGCTGTCTTCAAGACCCCTGGCTATCTTCAAGAAATCTGGCTGTCTTTAAGACCCCTGGCTGTCTTCAATACCCCTGGTTGTCTTCAAGACCTCTGGCTGTCTTTAAGACCCCTGGCTGTCTTCAAGACCCCTGGCTGTCTTCAATACCCCTGGTTGTCTTCAAGACCTCTGGCTGTCTTTAAGACCCCTGGCTGTCTTCGAGACCCCTGGCAGTCTTCAAGACCCCTGGCTGTCTTCAAGACTCTTATCTGTCTTCAAGACCCCTGACTGTCTTCAAGACCCCTGGTTGTCTTCAAGATCTCTGGCTGTATTCAAGACCCCTGGTTGTCTTCAAGACCCCTGGCTGTTTTCAAGACTCCTAGATGTCTTCAAGACCCTTGGCTGTCTTCAAGACCCCTGGCTGTCTTCAAGACCCCTGGCTGTCTTTAAGACCCCTAGCTGTCTTCAAGATCCCTGGCTGTTTTCAAGACCCATAGCTGTCTTCAAGACCCCTGGCTGTCTTCAAGACCCCTGGCTGTCTTCAAAACCTCTGGCTGTCTTCAAGACCCCTAGCTGTCTTCAAGACCCTTGGCTGTCTTCAAGACCCCTGGCTGTCTTCAAGACCTATGGCTGTTTTCAAGACCTCTAGCTGTCTTCAAGACCCCTGGCTGTCTGCAAGACCCCTGACTGTCTTCAAGACCTCTGGTTGTCTTCAAGACCCCTGGCTGTCTGCAAGACCCCTGACTGTCTTCAAAACCTCTGGTTGTCTTTAAGACCCCTGGCTGTCTTCAAGATCCTTGGCTGTCTTCAAGACCCCTGGTTGTCTTTAAGACCCCTAGCTGTCTTCAAGACCCCTGGCTGTCTTCAAGACTCCTGGCTGCCTTCAAGACCCCTGGCTGTCTTTAAGACCCCTAGCTGTCTTCAAGACCAATGGCTGTCTTCCAGATCCCTGGCTTTCTTTAAGACCCGTAGCTGTCTTCAAGACCCCTAGCTGTCTTCAAAGGGGAGCTGGATGCACACCTCAAGTCCTGTCCCGCTGGGCTGTGGTTCCTACATCGGTTTGTGTGCGACTAGCAGTAACAGCATGGTTGATCAAGTCCGGATCCACCACGAGGCCTGGTCAAGGACCCCCGGAACACTTTCCACTAACATGAGAATAGTTTATTACAGTGGTAATAATCTATTTACGTGTTTATATCTGGTTGCAGTCGTAATTATTTATGCAGACATGAACTAGGTCACAAAAAATATCACAAATACATTACTATACCGTCCTGTACATTACAGTTGATTCCCTTTCTACATGGAGATTTTAAAACTATCAGTAACTTCACTAGAAGGAAAATTAGTTTCTTATTTTTTTTCTGGAGGATAAATGAACAGTGATACTAGGTAAACTCATTCTAGACGGGACACCCTTGAAGCTACCACCAATGACCTTACCAGGAAAATAAGTACATCACATCCAGCAGTAAAACAACTTCACATTACACCGTGTGGAGGTTGTATCAATATTTACGTGGGAGAAACTGGGAGGAATCTCTCTACACTTGAGCAAAAACGAGAATCTGTGTGCAACCCAGACAACACCAGCAAATCTTGTACCAAACACCGGTCTACAGAGCGCCAACACATGCACTGTTACAACAAAGAGACAGGGGCATGAGCTGTGGTTCGACTCCTGCAACCACCCATAGGTGGGTACTGCAAAAGTAATCTCTCGAGAATTCAAGAGGAGTGCAAGCTGTGTGTATAGAAACAGCCTTAATTGCCTCTTCCAACACCATATACGAAAGGCAACTGAAAACAAGAGGGCAGGATATAGAGAAGAAAGAGGACATGATATTGGCAAGAAAATGGACATGATATAGACAAGAAAGAGTACATGATATAGACAAGAAAGAGGACATAATACAGACAAGAAAGAGAACATGATATAGACAAGAAACAGAACATGATATAGACAAGAAAGAGGACATGATATAGACAAGAAAGAGGATATGATATAGACCAGAAAGAGGACAGGATATAGACAAGAAAGAGAATATGATACAGAAAATAAAGAGAACATGATATAGACAAGAGAGAGGACATGATATTGACAAAAAAAAGAGGACAGGATATAGATAAGAAAGAGAACATGATATAGACAAGAAAGAAAGCAGGATATAGGCAATAAACACAGCGAGATATAGGAAAAAACACTGAGAGACAGAGATAAGAATCAGGGAAGCTTATAGTCAGGAAACAGGCAAGAAACATGCAGGATATAGTCTGGAAACAGGGTAATAGAGAGGATCAGCACAGATATTTGTGCGGGCGACGGCAGGATGCTGGTGATGCAGTGGCAGTCCTAGCTATGACCCCGTGCTGGAAGGTGGCTCTCTGACACCGTGCTGGAAGGTGGTTCTCTGACATCGTGCTGGAAGGTGGCTCTCTGACACCGTGCTGGGACGTGGTCTCTGGACATCATCAACCTCAACTCTAAACGCGTTTTTTTCTTGTCTCGTTAGTAACTGTGGTTAGATTTTTACCTTTTAGGTTGATTGTGTTACTAGGTTGAAAGTTCATCTACTCGACGATGGTCATTAAAGTCTATTTACTACACGAGGGTGATTAAGATCTATCTACTATATGAGGGTCATTAAAATCTGCCTTTTACACGAGGGTCATTAAGGTAGGTTGGTTGGTTGGTTGGTTGGTTGGCTAATTGGGTTTAAAGCCTATCTACTACAAGAGGGTCATTAAGGCTGCATGTCACCTGTACACCACCAGTCAAGAATACTTTAATACCTAAAATACTGATTAATATAAACTACCAGTGTATATACACTGAGACATACACCTCATAGTGTATATACACTGAGACATACACCTCATAGTGTATATACACTGAGACATACACCTCATAGTGTATATACACTGAGAGACATACACCTGAGGTGGCAAGAAGAGCTCACTCGAGCAGAGCAAGGTTACTGGTTATGGACGATTTCAACCACAGGGAGATCGATTGGGAAAACCTGGAGCCACATGGGGGTCCCGAAACATGGAGAGCCAAGATGATGGATGTGGTACTGGAAAACCTCATGCACCAACATGTCAGGGACACTATCAGAGAGAGAGGAGAAGATGAACCAGCAAGACTGGACCTTGTGTTCACCCTGAGCCGTTCATACATTGAGGACATCACTTATGAGAGGCCCCTTGGAGCTAGTGATCACGTGGGTCTGAGTTTTGAATATATAGTAGAGTTACAAGTGGAGAGGGTAACAGGAATTGAATGGGAAAAGCCAAACTATAAATGGGGAAACTACACAGGTATGAGGAACTTCCTGCGGGAGGTTCAGTGGGACAGATAGCTGGTAGGAAAGTCAGTAAACGAGATGATGGAATATGTAACAACAAAATGCAAGGAGGCAGAGGAAAGGTTTGTTCCCAAGGGCAATAGAAATAATGGGAAGACCAAAGCGAGTCCTTGGTTTACCCAAAGGTGTAGGGAGGCAAAAACTAAGTGCACAAGAGAATGGAAAAGGTACATGAGGCAAAGAACCCTGGAAAACGAGTGTGCACAGATAAGGAGGGAGGCCCAGCGACAGTACGAAAACAACATAGCATCGAAAGTTAGGTCTGACCCGAAACTGCAGTATAGCCACATTAGGATGAAGACAACAGTCAAAGACCAGGTGATCAGGCTGAGGAAAGAGGGTGAGGAACTCACATGGAACAATCAAGAGGTATGTGAGGAGCTCAACATGAGACTTAAGGAAGTATTTACAGTACAGACAGGAAGGCCTCTGGGAAGACAGAACAGAGGGGGACACCAACAAGGAATATACTAACAAGTGTTGGATGACATACACACAACTGAGGAGGAGGTGTAAAGTAAAAGGACACAAGTGCAACTAATATGACATTTATTGTGGCAACGTTTCGCTCTCCAGGAGCTTTATCAAGCCATTACAAACAATACATGGACACAGAGGGTATATAAAGGCTCTGAGTGAGGTGCAATACTAGTGAGGTACCATTTCGATGTTCACTAGTGGTAGTAGTAGTAGTAGTAACAAAAATAATACAATATGGAAGAGCAAATAATTCGTACATGAGTAAAAGGATATAAAAGCTTTGTAGATGAATGGTTCAGAGAACCGACATATAAAAGCTATTACTTGGGTAACATAAAAATAGGTTGGACAAATATAGACTGGAAAGAGGCAGGTTTTTTTCGGTGTTCACTCTCTGTAATGTGCTTGTGTAGTATAACAGGAGAGACTATGTGATGGCAGGGTTTACTGTTTTCAGGAGGATTCTTGCTAAGACTTCGGAGATGGTGAAGCTGCCGTTGTTTTGTTTAATTGTATTCGAAACAGCGATCAGTGCTGATTCAAGGCACTTGCGTGTGCGGAAATTAGTTTCTTTGATCACTAATTGGGCGTCCCTGAACTTCATGAGATGATGGTGGAATTTCGGTGTTGTACACAGGCGTTGTTTAAGTTGTCGTTCCTACATGCGTAAATGTGTTCATTGAGGCGGGTGTCGAGGTTTCTTGCTGTTTCACCTACGTAGATCTTGTCACAGCCTCCACAGGGTATAGTGTAAACTCCTGCATTGACTGGTTCGTGGTGCTTGGGTTTAGTCCTGGTTAGATCCTTTATTGAAGTGGTAGAAGCGATGGCGACTCTGGTGTTAGCTTGTGAAAGTACTTTTGAGACGTTTAGTGAAACCTGGCTGTTGGGAAGAATTATAACTTTGTTGGTAGCGGTGTTGATGCGTGGAGAATTGATGATCTGAAGAGCTCTTTTCTTGCAGTCTTTGATGAAAAAAGAAGGAAATTGTAACTCAGTGAATGTTTGGTGAATGTAAGTACATTCCTCGTCAAGAAACTCAGGACTACAAATTCGGTATGCTCTTAGGAAAAACTCGATGATGATGCCTCTTTTGGTCTTGGTATCTTGACTGGAATAGAAGTGTGTGAGATCATTTTTATTGGTGGGTTTCCGATAAACTTGAAATCTTAGGTTGTTGTCTACTTTGTGAATGAGGACGTCGAGGAAAGGTAGCTTGTCATTGGACTCTTCTTCTAGTGTAAACTGAATCGCTGGTTCAACTGCGTTGAGCCTTGCCTGAAGATCCCGTACATCAAAACGTTTTGGAGTTATTACGAGGACATCGTCCACGTAACGTAACCAAGTGACGCTTGAAGAGATGATGTTGGCGAAGTGTTCGGACTCTAGGTGTTCCATGTATAAGTTGGCTAGGACGGCACTTATTGGGGACCCCATTCCCATGCCGTAGGTTTGTTTGTAGAGCTTGTTATTGAAAGAAAAACAGTTGAAGTTAACACAGAGTTCAATCAAGTCAACAAAATCTCCGGGAGGTAAAGGAAGATTAAGGTCCTGGTTGACTTTACGTCGTAGAACCTCGATGGCTTTTTTGGTAGGTACTTTTG
Organism: Cherax quadricarinatus; assembly: GCF_038502225.1. Taxonomy (NCBI): domain Eukaryota; kingdom Metazoa; phylum Arthropoda; class Malacostraca; order Decapoda; family Parastacidae; genus Cherax; species Cherax quadricarinatus. The sequence continues at coordinate 3,177,021 of NC_091368.1, forward strand.
TGAAGAGGGAAGTCACATCCAAACTGCTTAGTTTCTTGTTACGGATGGAGAGGTTACGGATGCGGTTGAGAAGGTCGCCTGAGGAGGTGAAGAAGCTGCTAAGGGACCTTGATACCTCAAAGGCAATGGGACAGGACAATATCTCCCCGTGGGTCCTTAGAGAGGGAGCAGAAATGCTGTGTGTGCCACTAACCACAATCTTCAACACATCCCTTGAAACTGGGCAACTACCTGAGGTATGGAAGACTGCAAATGTAGTTTCCATTTTTAAAAAAGGAGACAGAAAAAAGGCACTAAACTATAGACCAGTGTCACTGACGTGTACAGCATGCAGAGTCATGGAGAAGATTGTCAGGAGGAGAGTGGTGGAGCACCTGGAACGGAACAAGAGTATAAACGCCATCCAGCACGAATTTATGGAAGGCAAATCCTGTGTCACAAACCTTCTGGAATTTTATGATAAAGTAACAGAAGTAAGCCACGAGAGAGAGGGGTGGGTTGACTGCATCTTCCTGGACTGCAAGAAGGCCTTTGACACAGTTCCTCACAAGAGATTAGTGCAGAAGCTAGACGATCAGGCATGTATAACAGAAAGGGCACTGCAATGGATCAGAGAAAACCTGACAGGGAGGCAACAACGAGTCATGGTACGCGATGAGGTATCACAGTGGGCACCTATGACGAGCGGGGTCCCACAGGGGTCGGTCCTAGGACCAGTGCTATTTTTGGTATATGTGGTTTACATGATGGAGGGGTTAGACTCGGAAGTGTCCCTGTTCGCAGATGATGTGAAGTTAATGAGGAGAATTAAATCAGATGAGAATTAGGCAGGACTTCAAAGAGACCTGGACAGGCTGGACACCTGGTCCAGCAACTGGCTTCTCGAATTTAACCCCGTCAAATGCAAAGTCATGAAGATCGGGGAAGGGCAAAGAAGACCGCAGACAGAGTATAGGCTAGGTGACCAAAGACTGCTAATCTCGCTCAAGGAGAAAGATCTTGGGGTGAGTATAACACCGAGCGTTCCGATACCTTAGTAAGGAATCGTTCAAGACACTGTACACCATGTACGTCAGGCCCATACTGGAGTATGCAGCACCTGTTTTGAACCCACACTTGATCAAGCACGTCTAGAAATTAGAGAAAATGCAAAGGTTTGCCACAAGGTTAGTTCCAGAACTAAGGGGAATGTCCTATGAAGAAAAGTTAAGGGAAATCGGCCTGACGACACTGGAGGACAGGAGGGTTAGGGCAGACATGATAACGGCATACAAAATACTGCGTAGAATAGACAAGGTGGACAGAGACAGGATGTTCTAGTGAGGGGACACAGAAACAAGGGGCACAATTGGAAGCTGAAAACCCAGATGAGTCAAAGGGATGTTAGGAAGTATTTATTCAGTCACAGAGTCGTCAGGAAGCGGAATAGCCTAGCAAGTGAGGTAGTGGAGGCAGGAACCATACATAGCTTTAAGATTACGTATGATAAAGCTCATGGAGCAGGGAGAGAGATGACCTAGTAGCACTCAGTGAAGAGGCGGGGCCAGGAGCTGTTTCTCGACCCCTGCAACCACAATTAAGTGAGTACACTGCAATGCCGGCTACGTGGGCTGGCTAGATTCTCTCTTGAACCTGTCCTCACATACCCCATCTCTACCCTCGACACGACCTGCATACATATATGTTGTTATGTATATACATATGTATGCTGTAATGCATGTCTCCTCATGCTCTACCTTCTCCATATATGTATGTATGTATATATATATATATATATATATATATATATATATATATATATATATATATATATATATATATATATATATATATATATATATATATATATATATATATATATATATATATATATATATATATATATATATATATATATATATATATATATATATTAAGGTGAAAGGACTGATAACCTCCTGTCAAGGTTGAGGGACTGATTGTCTTATCTGTTACTGTTATTCATGATATGATCTTTGTATAGCACTGGAAATTAAAGTCACTGGATGGCGGAATGTCTTAATAGTAAAGATTCCAGGTGATATCCAGATGGTGTACTCTTTACCACCTGTGTTGCTCACATTTCTAGATGATGAAGTGCGTGGGACCAGCTGTGATGACGCAGGTGATGGTGACGGTGGTGGTGATGGTGGTGGTGATGGTGATGATGGTGTCTGGAGAGATGGGTGAGAGAGATAAGCGATTTGTTTTTATCAACACTGCAGCACCCATAACCCTAGGTAAGTCTTCCCATGGTATAAACCTTGGTAATAAATACCGACAAGTTGGTTTAGTGTTTGCTTACGTGTCTTTCTAAACCAAGTCTTCCCATCACTCTACGTAAATCTATCCATCACTCTACGTAAATCTACCCATCACTCTAGGTAAGTCCACCCATCACTCTAGGTAAGTCTTCCCATCACTCTAGGTAAGTCTTCCCATCACTCTAGGTAAGTCTTCCCATCACTCTAGGTAAGTCTACCCATCACTCTAGGTAAGTCTACCCATCACTCTACGTAAATCTACCCATCACTCTAGGTAAGTCTACCCATCACTCTAGGTAAGTCTACCCATCACTCTACGTAAATCTACCCATCACTCTAGGTAAGTCTACCCATCACTCTAGGTAAGTCTTCCCATCACTCTAGGTAAGTCTTCCCATCACTCTAGGTAAGTCTACCCATCACTCTAGGTAAGTCTACCCATCACTCTAGGTAAGTCTACCCATCACTCTACGTAAATCTACCCATCACTCTAGGTAAGTCTACCCATCACTCTAGGTAAGTCTTCCCATCACTCTAGGTAAGTCTTCCCATCACTCTAGGTAAGTCTACCCATCACTCTAGGTAAGTCCACCCATCACTCTAGGTAAGTCTTCCCATCACTCTAGGTAAGTCTTCCCATCACTCTAGGTAAGTCTTCCCATCACTCTAGGTAAGTCTACCCATCACTCTAGGTAAGTCTACCCATCACTCTACGTAAATCTACCCATCACTCTAGGTAAGTCTACCCATCACTCTAGGTAAGTCTTCCCATCACTCTAGGTAAGTCTACCCATCACTCTAGGTAAGTCTACCCATCACTCTAGGTAAGTCTACCCATCACTCTACGTAAATCTACCCATCACTCTAGGTAAGTCTACCCATCACTCTAGGTAAGTCTTCCCATCACTCTAGGTAAGTCTACCCATCACTCTAGGTAAGTCTTCCCATCACTCTAGGTAAGTCCACCCATCACCTTGATCCTGGTGCAGGGTTCTTGATTCAAGGAACCGGGGCTACCCATCCCCTAGCTGTTACTTGACTCGTGCGCATTTAGAGCTTCTCCATGATGATGATAACGATAATAATAATTATTATAATAATTATAATAATTATTATAATATGCATGTTTATCCTGGGTTATCCTGAGTTATCCTGGGTTATTCTGGGTTATCCTGGGTTATCCTGGGTTATTCTGGGTTATCCTGGGTTATTCTGGGTTATCCTGGGTTATTCTGGGTTATCCTGGGTTATTCTGGGTTATTCTGGGTTATCCTGGGTTATCCTGGGTTATTCTGGGTTATCCTGGGTTATTCTGGGTTATCCTGGGTTATCCTGGGTTATCCTGGGTTATTCTGGGTTATCCTGGGTTATCATGGGTTATCCTTGGTTATCCTGGGTTATTCTGGGTTATCCTGGGTTATCCTGGGTTATCCTGGGTTATCCTGGGTTATCATGGATTATCCTGGGTTATTCTGGGTTATCATGGGTTATCCTGGATTATTCTGGGTTATCCTGGGTTATCCTGGGTTATCCTGGGTTATTCTGGGTTATCCTGGGTTATCCCGGTTTATCCTGGGTTATCCTGGGTTATCCTGGGTTATTCTGGGTTATCCTGGGTTATCCTGGGTTATCCTGGGTTATCCTGGGTTATCCTGGGTTATTCTGGGTTATCCTGGGTTATCCTGGGTTATCCTGGGTTATTCTGGGTTCTCCTAGGCTATCCTGGGTTCTCCTAGGTTATCCGGGGTTATCCTGGGTTATCCTGGGTTATCCTGGGTTATCCTGGGTTATCCTTGGTTCTCTTAGGTTATCCTGGGTTATCCTGGGTTATCCTGGGTTATCCTGGGTTATCCTGGGTTATCCTGGATTATCCTGGGTTATCCTGGGTTATCCTGGGTTATCCCGGGTTCTCCAAAGCTATCCTGGGTTCTCCTAGGCTATCCTGGGTTCTCCTAGGCTATCCTTGGTTCTCTTAGGTTATCCTGGGTTATCCTTGGTTATCCTGGGTTATCCTGGGTTATCCTGGGTTATCCTGGGTTATTCTGGGTTATCCTGGGTTATCCTGGGTTATCCTGGGTTATTCTGGGTTATCCTGGGTTATCCTGGGTTATCCTGGGTTATCCTGGGTTATCCTGGATTATCTTGGGTTATCCTTGGTTATCCTGAGTTATCCTGGGTTATCCTGGGTTATCCTGGGTTATCCTGGGTTATCCTGGGTTATCCTGGGTTATCCTGGATTATCCTGGGTTATCCTGGGTTATCTTGGGTTATCCTGGATTATCCTGGGTTATCCTGGATTATCCTGGGTTATCCTGGGTTATCCTGGGTTATCCTGGGTTATCCTGGGTTATCCAGGATTATCCTGGATTATCCTGGGTTATCCTGGGTTATCCTGGGTTATCCTGGATTATCCTGGGTTATCCTGGGTTATTCTGGGTTATCCTGGGTTATCCTGGATTACCTTGGGTTATCCTGGGTTATCCTGGGTTATCCTGGGTTACTCTGGGTTATCCTGGGTTATTAACCCACCAGGAACACACAATATTACTGACCCAATATTTTTCATGCCACTTGGGAATGTTGGTTCCTTCCTCAGGTTTCATGCTCAACATGCCCTTCTCTCTGATCCTGCCCACCATTGATCACTCAGACTTTGATGGGCGGTCCTTGCATCTGGGCACCCTGATGGGAGAAGATCTGATGGCTGAAGATCTGGAGTGGGATGCTGCGTACGAGGATGCTCTGACCAGACTCTTTCTCTACTTTGACCACCTGCAGGTAGTTAGTGGTTGTTGTTAGAGGTGGTGGTTAGTGGTGGTTGTTAGTGGTGGTGGTTAGTGGTGGTGGTGGTTAGTGGTGGTGGTGGTTAGTGGTGGTGGTTTGTGGTGGTGGTGGCTAGTAAGGCTGGTTTGTGGTGGTGGTGATTAGTGGCTGCTGTTAGTGGTTGCTATTAGTGGTGGTTAGTGGTGATGGTGGCTAGTGGTGGTGGTTTGTGGTGGTGGTGGTTAGTGGTGGTTGTTAGTGGTGGTGGTGGCTAGTAATGGTGGTTTGTGGTGGTGGTGGTGGCTAGTAATGGTGGTTAGTGGTGGTGGTGGCTAGTAAGGCTGGTTTGTGGTGGTGGTGGTTAGTGGTGTTGGTTAGTGGTGGATAGTAATAGTAATGGTAGTTAGTGGTGGTGGTGGCTAGTAATAGTGGTTAGTGGTGGTGGTGGCTAGTAATGCTGGTTTGGGGTGGTGGTAGTTAGTGGTGTTGGTTAGTGGTGGTGGTTAGTGGTGGTGGTTTGTGGTGGTGGTGGTTAGTGGCTGCTATTAGTGGTTGCTATTAGTGGTGGTGGTTAGTGGTGGTGGTAGTGGTGGTAGTGGTGGTAGTGGTGGTTACTAATGGTGGTTAGTGGTGGTGGTGATTAGTGGTGGTGGTGATTAGTGGTGGTTAGTGGTGGTGGTTAGTGGTGGTTAGTAATGGTGGTTAGTGGTGGTGGTGGCTAGAAATGGTGGTTAGTGGTGGTGGTGGCTAGTAATGGTGGTTTGTGGTGGTGGGGGTTAGTGGTGGTGGTTAGTGGTGATGGTTAGTGGTGGTGGTTTGTGGCGGTGGCGGTTAGTGGTGGTGGTGGCGGTTAGTGGTGGTGGTTAGTGGTGGTGGTTAGTGGTGGTTAGTAATGGTGGTTAGTGGTGGTGGTTAGTGGTGGCTAGTAATGGTGGTTTGTGGTGGTGGTGATTAGTGGTGGTGGTGATTAGTGGCTGCTGTTAGTGGTTGCTATTAGTGGTGGTGGTGGTTAGTAATGGTGGTTAGTGGTGGTTGTTAGTGGTAGTTGTTAGTTGTAGTTGTTAGTGGTGGTTGTTAGTGGTAGCTGTTAGTTGTAGTTGTTAGTGGTGGTTGTTAGTGGTAGTCACAGCCTTTACAAAACATCATAATACCAAAATGTTTATATATATATATATATAGTCACGAGGGAGCATTCACCAAATTCAACTTCAATAACAAAAACATAAAGTGGGACCAAGTAAACCAAGTCCTAACCGGTATAAGCTGGGAAGATATACTAAGCAACACAGACCCAAACTTATGCCTAGAACAGATTAACTCGGTGGCACTCGATGTATGCACAAGGCTTATTCCTCTAAGAAAAAGGAGGAGTAGATGTAAAATAGAAAGAGACAGGCGCTCCCTTTACAGGCGACGGAAAAGAATAACAGAGCGGCTAAAAGAGGTCAATATATCTGAAATGCGCAGGGAGACACTGGTCAGAGAAATAGCAAGCATCGAACTTAAGCTAAAAGAATCCTTTAGGAGTCAGGAATCGCGGGAAGAACTAAAAGCCATAAATGAAATCGAAAGAAACCCAAAGTATTTCTTCTCCTATGCCAAATCAAAATCGAGAACAACGTCCAGTATTGGGCCCCTACTTAAACAAGATGGGTCCTACACAGATGACAACAAGGAAATGAGTGAGCTACTCAAGTCCCAATATGACTCAGTTTTTAGCAAGCCGCTAACCAGACTGAGAGTCGAAGATCAAAATGAATTTTTTATGAGAGAGCCACAAAATTTGATTAACACAAGCCTATCCGATGTTATCCTGACGCCAAATGACTTCGAACAGGCGATAAATGACATGCCCATGCACTCTGCCCCAGGGCCAGACTCATGGAACTCTGTGTTCATCAAGAACTGCAAGAAGCCCCTATCACGAGCCTTTTCCATCCTATGGAGAGGGAGCATGGACACGGGGGTCGTCCCTCAGTTACTAAAAACAACAGACATAGCCCCACTCCACAAAGGGGGCAGTAAAGCAACAGCAAAGAACTACAGACCAATAGCACTAACATCCCATATCATAAAAATCTTTGAAAGGGTCCTAAGAAGCAAGATCACCACCCATCTAGAAACCCATCAGTTACACAACCCAGGGCAACATGGGTTTAGAACAGGTCGCTCCTGTCTGTCTCAACTACTGGATCACTACGACAAGGTCCTAAATGCACTAGAAGACAAAAAGAATGCAGATGTAATATATACAGACTTTGCAAAAGCCTTCGACAAGTGTGACCATGGCGTAATAGCGCACAAAATGCGCGCTAAAGGAATAACAGGAAAAGTCGGTCGATGGATCTATAATTTCCTCACTAACAGAACACAGAGAGTAGTCGTCAACAGAGTAAAGTCCGAGGCAGCTACGGTGAAAAGCTCTGTTCCACAAGGCACAGTACTAGCTCCCATCTTGTTCCTCATCCTCATATCCGACATAGACAAGGATGTCAGCCACAGCACCGTGTCTTCCTTTGCAGATGACACCCGAATCTGCATGACAGTGTCTTCCATTGCAGACACTGCAAGGCTCCAGGCGGACATCAACCAAATCTTTCAGTGGGCTGCAGAAAACAATATGAAGTTCAACGATGAGAAATTTCAATTACTCAGATATGGTAAACATGAGGAAATTAAATCTTCATCAGAGTACAAAACAAATTCTGGCCACAAAATAGAGCGAAACACCAACGTCAAAGACCTGGGAGTGATTATGTCGGAGGATCTCACCTTCAAGGACCATAACATTGTATCAATCGCATCTGCTAGAAAAATGACAGGATGGATAATGAGAACCTTCAAAACTAGGGAGGCCAAGCCCATGATGACACTCTTCAGGTCACTTGTTCTATCTAGGCTGGAATATTGCTGCACTCTAACAGCACCTTTCAAGGCAGGTGAAATTGCCGACCTAGAAAATGTACAGAGAACTTTCACGGCGCGCATAACGGAGATAAAACACCTCAATTACTGGGAGCGCTTGAGGTTTCTAAACCTGTATTCCCTGGAACGCAGGAGGGAGAGATACATGATTATATACACCTGGAAAATCCTAGAGGGACTAGTACCGAACTTGCACACGAAAATCACTCACTACGAAAGCAAAAGACTTGGCAGACGATGCAACATCCCCCCAATGAAAAGCAGGGGTGTCACTAGCACGTTAAGAGACCATACAATAAGTGTCAGGGGCCCGAGACTGTTCAACTGCCTCCCAGCACACATAAGGGGGATTACCAACAGACCCCTGGCAGTCTTCAAGCTGGCACTGGACAAGCACCTAAAGTCAGTTCCTGATCAGCCGGGCTGTGGCTCGTACGTTGGTTTGCGTGCAGCCAGCAGCAACAGCCTGGTTGATCAGGCGCTGATCCACCAGGAGGCCTGGTCACAGACCGGGCCGCGGGGGCGTTGACCCCCGAAACTCTCTCCAGGTAAACTCCAGGTATATATATATATATATATATATATATATATATATATATATATATATATATATATATATATATATATATATATATATATATATATATATATATATATATATATATATATATATATATATATATATAAACAATCTAAATTATACCTGGCAAGAGTATACCTGGAGAGGATTCCGGGGGTCAACGCCCCCGCGGCCTGGTCTGTGACCAGGCCTCATGATGGATCAGGGCTTGATCTACCAGGCTGTTACTGTTGGGTGCACGCAAGTGTGTGGATGAATGTTGATAGTACTAAAAGAAATTAATGTAAATCTCTGTAAATTTATATTGTTTGATGGTCAATGTTGCTTCCTGACAGCTGCCGGTGCTGTCGTGTCAGGAGAGACTGATCTGTGAGCTGACAGCTGACCCTGACACTTTCCTGCCTGTCAGCCAGGTCTTTATGAAGGAACTCAGGTGAGATGATCGCCGTAACACCAGATACTGACTCTCTCTTGCCCATCAGGTACTTACACTTTCTTGCCCATCAGGTACTTACACTTTCTCGCCAATCAGATACTGACACTTTCTTGTCCATCAGATACTTACACTCTCTTGCCCATCAGGTACTTACACTTTCTTGCCCATCAGATAGTGACACTCGCTTGCCCATCAGATTCTGACACTTTCTTGCCCATCAGATACTGACACTCTCTTGCCCATCAGGCACTGACACTCTCTTGTCCATCAGGTACTTACACTTTCTTGCCCATCAGGTACTGACACTTTCTTGCCCATCATTTACTTACACTTTCTTGCCCTTCAGATACTTACACTTTCTTGCCCATCAGGTACTTACACTTTCTTGCCCATCAGGTACTTACACTTTCTTGCCCATCAGATACTGACACTTTCTTGCCCATCAGGTACTTACACTTTCTTGCCCATCAGGTACTTACACTTTCTTGCCCATCAGATACTGACACTTTCTTGCCTATCATATACTGACACTTTCTTGCCCATCAGGTAATTACTTTTTCTTGCCCATCAGGTACTTACACTTTCTTGCCCAACAGGTACTTACACTTTCTTGCCCATCAGGTACTTACACTTTCTTGCCCATCAGGTACTTACACTTTCCTGCCCATCAGGTACTTACACTTTCTTGCTCATCAGGTACTTACACTTTCCTGCCCATCAGGTACTTACACTTTCTTGCCCATCAGGTACTTACACTTTCTTGCCCATTAGTTTACTTGCACTTTCTTGCCCATCAGATACTGACACTTTCTTGCCCATCAGATACTGTTCAGTCCATCAAGGCTGATGGACTGAACACCGACACAAAGCTGAGGGACACCTCTATAGATCACTAGTGAGGCCTCATTTGGATTATGCTGCTCAGTTTTGGTCCCCTTACTACAGGATGGACATAGACTCATTAGAGAACATACAGAGAAGAATGACTAAAATGATTTACTGTGTAAGAAACCTCCCGTATGAAGATAGACTTAAAGCCTTAAATCTCCACTCTCTGGAGAGGCGTAGAATGAGGGGAGATATCATTGAAGTGTATAAGTGGATGAGGGGCATAAACAAGGGAGATATTAATAAAGTACTGAGGGTGTCGAACCAGGTTAGAACCAGAAATAATGGATTTAGGCTGGATAAATTTAGATTTAGAAAGGACATAGGTAAGTACTGGTTTTCTAACAGAGTTGTAGATGCGTGGGACAGTCTTCCCAGTGGGGTGATAGAGGCTAGGACCTCCACAACCACGACCATCAAGGACATTACCAGTGTGAAAGTTAAGACACATGTGCAACATCTGGATATCTTTATTATAGACGTTTCGCCATCCAGTGGCTTTATCAATACAGATTCTAGGACATAATAGGAAGACAGTAGAACTATATACAAAAGATGAGGTAATCAGTCCCTCAGCCTTGGAGTTAGTGTTCACAGCATCGTGGTGGAGGAGAATCTGGAGCAACGGCAAGAAGACTGGCGGTTATATAGGCGTCAGTGGATAGGGACGGGCAGCAGACGAGGGCATAGTCACTGGTAGGCGGGATTCCCCAGTGGAAGTAGGTCCTTCCCAAAGAGATGGGTTAGTTGCAGCAGCCGTGAAGAAGGTCTTGTAGATGTTCTCTGATTCCACTGGGGAATCCCGCCTACCAGTGACTATGCCCTCGTCTGTTGCCCGTCCCTATCTACTGACGCCTATATAACCGCCAGTCTTCTTGCCGTTGCTCCAGATTCTCCTCCACCACGATGCTGTGAACACTAACTCCAAGGCTGAGGGACTGATTACTTCATCTTTTGTATATAGTTCTACTGTCTTCCTATTATGTCCTAGAATCTGTATTGATAAAGCCACTGGATGGCGAAACGTCTACAATAAAGATATCCAGATGTTGCACATGTGTCTTAACTTTCATATTGTCGGTATTTTATACCTTTCTTGCACGACATTACCAGTGATAGACAGGACAAGCTTCCACCCTCTGCAGGGGTATACATAATCCCTTGTAATGACTGCAACAAATTATACGTGGGCGAAACATCAAGGGACCTCCAAACACGTATTTCAGAACACCAATATGCAAGCAGGTCTGACGACACAAGGAATGCCTGTGTACAACACCGTAATTCACACAACCACTTGATAAACTACAGAAACTCAAGACTTATCGCCACAGAAGACAACACTCAATACCGAAGAATCCTGGAATCATCACTTATTTCTATATCCGACAACTTCAACCAGAACAATGGCTTCTATAACATAGCTGAACCACTTGCCAAGAAACTTCTTCATCGATATCCCACATAAGAACACAGGAATGGAAGAACACTGTAGGTCTGCTCACAAACTTATCCAATCTTTCCAAGCTTCCCAAGATTTTAGACTCTATAACCCCACTCGGTACATCATCAGATGCAGCATTCTCCACCTGACCTCAACATTCTGAACCTGACTATAAATACTCGCGTCCCTTCCACCCCAGGTAGATCTGTTTGTGACTTGAAAAAACCCACTGTGTGGGCGAAACGTAGTCAATAAAGGATCACATTATACTGCATAAGAACATAAGAAGAACATAAGAATGGAGGAACACTGCAGAAGGCCTACTGGCCCATGCGAGGCAGGTCCTTATCAAAACGACTACTACCTAAAGCTTGTAATAAAGTTGGTAGAATTACCGACAATATGTAAAGTAAAAGGACACAAGTGCAACTAATGTGACATTTATTGTGGCAACGTTTCGCTCTCCAGGAGCTTTATCAAGCCATTACAAACAATACATGGACACAGAGGGTATATAAAGGCTCAGAGTGAGGTGAATACTAGTGAGGTACCATTTCGATGTTCACTAGTGGTAGTAGTAGTAGTAGTAGTAGTGGTAGTGACAAAAGTAATACAATATGGTAGAGCAATTAATTACATACGAACCCATCAGCACTCAACAGTGGGAGACGCTCACCAAAGACTTTCTATACAAAACCAGACAAATACTCAAACGCACTAGAGAAGGGAAGAAACTTCTGTACTTGTTACCAAGCAACCCTAAACCAGCACACATGTATGGTTTACCCAAGACCCATAAACACAATATTCCTCTCAGACCAATCACGTCAGGAATAGGCAGTGCTCCACACAAACTAGCCGGAGTTCTTGCCAAACATCTTTCCTGCCTTCTGGGGACCATCAGCCCCGCTCATCTTAAACACTCAGGCGACCTTCTCAACCGCATCCGTAACCTCTCCATCCGTAACAAGAAACTAAGCAGTTTGGATGTGACTTCCCTCTTCACAAAAGTACCTACCAAAAAAGCCATCGAGGTTCTACGACGTAAAGTCAACCAGGACCTTAATCTTCCTTTACCTCCCGGAGATTTTGTTGACTTGATTGAACTCTGTGTTAACTTCAACTGTTTTTCCTTCAATAACAAGCTCTACAAACAAACCTACGGCATGGGAATGGGGTCCCCAATAAGTGCCGTCCTAGCCAACTTATACATGGAACACCTAGAGTCCGAACACTTCGCCAACATCATCCCTTCAAGCGTCACTTGGTTACGTTACGTGGACGATGTCCTGGTAATAACTCCAAAACGTTTTGATGTACGGGATCTTCAGGCAAGGCTCAACGCAGTTGAACCAGCGATTCAGTTTACACTAGAAGAAGAGTCCAATGACAAGCTACCTTTCCTCGACGTCCTCATTCACAAAGTAGACAACAACCTAAGATTTCAAGTTTATCGGAAACCCACCAATAAAAATGATCTCACACACTTCTATTCCAGTCAAGATACCAAGACCAAAAGAGGCATCATCATCGAGTTTTTCCTAAGAGCATACCGAATTTGTAGTCCTGAGTTTCTTGACGAAGAATGTACTTACATTCACCAAACATTCACTGAGTTACAATTTCCTTCTATTTTCATCAAAGACTGCAAGAAAAGAGCTCTTCAGATCATCAATTCTCCACGCATCAACACCGCTCCCAACAAAGTTATAATTCTTCCCAACAGCCAGGTTGCACTAAACGTCTCAAAAGTACTTTCACAAGCTAACACCAGAGTCGCCATCGCTTCTACCACTTCAATAAAGGATCTAACCAGGACAAAACCCAAGCACCACGAACCAGTCAATGCAGGAGTTTACACTATACCCTGTGGAGGCTGTGACAAGATCTACGTAGGTGAAACAGCAAGAAACCTCGACACCCGCCTCAATGAACACATATACGCATGTAGGAACGACAACTTAAACAACGCCTGTGTACAAGTTGTGTACGAAATGGTATATAATACCGACAAGATGAGAGTAAGACACATGTGCAACATCTGGGTATCTTTATTGTAGACGTTTCGCCATCCAGTGGCTTTATCAATACAAATTCTAGGACATAACTTGAAGACAGTAGAACTATGTACAGAAGATGAGGTAATCAGTCCCTCAAACTAGGAGTAGGTGCGAACAGCACCATAGTCGTGGAGATTCTGAAGCAGAAGAAAGAATCCTGGCGCTTATATAGTAACGTCAGGTGTAGCAGACGAGGGCATATTCACTGGTAGGCGGGATTCCCCAGTGGAAGTAGGTCCTTCCCAAAGAGATGGGTTAGTTGTAGAAGTAGTTGTCGTAGTCGTGAAGGTTATGTACATGTCCTCAGAATTAAGATTCCATGATGTTGCAGTGTCTGACAAGTTGTGTACGAAATGGTATATAATACCGACAAGATGAGAGTAAGACACATGTGCAACATCTGGGTATCTTTATTGTAGACGTTTCGCCATCCAGTGGCTTTATCAATACAAATTCTAGGACATAACTTGAAGACAGTAGAACTATGTACAGAAGATGAGGTAATCAGTCCCTCAAACTAGGAGTAGGTGCGAACAGCACCATAGTCGTGGAGATTCTGAAGCAGAAGAAAGAATCCTGGCGCTTATATAGTAACGTCAGGTGTAGCAGACGAGGGCATATTCACTGGTAGGCGGGATTCCCCAGTGGAAGTAGGTCCTTCCCAAAGAGATGGGTTAGTTGTAGAAGTAGTTGTCGTAGTCGTGAAGGTTATGTACATGTCCTCAGAATTAAGATTCCATGATGTTGCAGTGTCTGACAAGTTGTGTACGAAATGGTATATAATACCGACAAGATGAGAGTAAGACACATGTGCAACATCTGGGTATCTTTATTGTAGACGTTTCGCCATCCAGTGGCTTTATCAATACAAATTCTAGGACATAACTTGAAGACAGTAGAACTATGTACAGAAGATGAGGTAATCAGTCCCTCAAACTAGGAGTAGGTGCGAACAGCACCATAGTCGTGGAGATTCTGAAGCAGAAGAAAGAATCCTGGCGCTTATATAGTAACGTCAGGTGTAGCAGACGAGGGCATATTCACTGGTAGGCGGGATTCCCCAGTGGAAGTAGGTCCTTCCCAAAGAGATGGGTTAGTTGTAGAAGTAGTTGTCGTAGTCGTGAAGGTTATGTACATGTCCTCAGAATTAAGATTCCATGATGTTGCAGTGTCTGACAAGTTGTGTACGAAATGGTATATAATACCGACAAGATGAGAGTAAGACACATGTGCAACATCTGGGTATCTTTATTGTAGACGTTTCGCCATCCAGTGGCTTTATCAATACAAATTCTAGGACATAACTTGAAGACAGTAGAACTATGTACAGAAGATGAGGTAATCAGTCCCTCAAACTAGGAGTAGGTGCGAACAGCACCATAGTCGTGGAGATTCTGAAGCAGAAGAAAGAATCCTGGCGCTTATATAGTAACGTCAGGTGTAGCAGACGAGGGCATATTCACTGGTAGGCGGGATTCCCCAGTGGAAGTAGGTCCTTCCCAAAGAGATGGGTTAGTTGTAGAAGTAGTTGTCGTAGTCGTGAAGGTTATGTACATGTCCTCAGAATTAAGATTCCATGATGTTGCAGTGTCTGACAAGTTGTGTGCGAAATGGTATATAATACCGACAAGATGAGAGTAAGACACATGTGCAACATCTGGGTATCTTTATTGTAGACGTTTCGCCATCCAGTGGCTTTATCAATACAAATTCTAGGACATAACTTGAAGACAGTAGAACTATGTACAGAAGATGAGGTAATCAGTCCCTCAAACTAGTTATGTCCTAGAATTTGTATTGATAAAGCCACTGGATGGCGAAACGTCTACAATAAAGATACCCAGATGTTGCACATGTGTCTTACTCTCATCTTGTCGGTATTATATACCATTTCGTACACAACTTGTCAGACACTGCAACATCATGGAATCTTAATTCTGAGGACATGTACATAACCTTCACGACTACGACAACTACTTCTACAACTAACCCATCTCTTTGGGAAGGACCTACTTCCACTGGGGAATCCCGCCTACCAGTGAATATGCCCTCGTCTGCTACACCTGACGTTACTATATAAGCGCCAGGATTCTTTCTTCTGCTTCAGAATCTCCACGACTATGGTGCTGTTCGCACCTACTCCTAGTTTGAGGGACTGATTACCTCATCTTCTGTACATAGTTCTACTGTCTTCAAGTTATGTCCTAGAATTTGTATTGATAAAGCCACTGGATGGCGAAACGTCTACAATAAAGATACCCAGATGTTGCACATGTGTCTTACTCTCATCTTGTCGGTATTATATACCATTTCGTACACAACTTGTCAGACACTGCAACATCATGGAATCTTAATTCTGAGGACATGTACATAACCTTCACGACTACGACAACTACTTCTACAACTAACCCATCTCTTTGGGAAGGACCTACTTCCACTGGGGAATCCCGCCTACCAGTGAATATGCCCTCGTCTGCTACACCTGACGTTACTATATAAGCGCCAGGATTCTTTCTTCTGCTTCAGAATCTCCACGACTATGGTGCTGTTCGCACCTACTCCTAGTTTGAGGGACTGATTACCTCATCTTCTGTACATAGTTCTACTGTCTTCAAGTTATGTCCTAGAATTTGTATTGATAAAGCCACTGGATGGCGAAACGTCTACAATAAAGATACCCAGATGTTGCACATGTGTCTTACTCTCATCTTGTCGGTATTATATACCATTTCGTACACAACTTGTCAGACACTGCAACATCATGGAATCTTAATTCTGAGGACATGTACATAACCTTCACGACTACGACAACTACTTCTACAACTAACCCATCTCTTTGGGAAGGACCTACTTCCACTGGGGAATCCCGCCTACCAGTGAATATGCCCTCGTCTGCTACACCTGACGTTACTATATAAGCGCCAGGATTCTTTCTTCTGCTTCAGAATCTCCACGACTATGGTGCTGTTCGCACCTACTCCTAGTTTGAGGGACTGATTACCTCATCTTCTGTACATAGTTCTACTGTCTTCAAGTTATGTCCTAGAATTTGTATTGATAAAGCCACTGGATGGCGAAACGTCTACAATAAAGATACCCAGATGTTGCACATGTGTCTTACTCTCATCAGCCTGTGTACAACACCGAAATTCCACCAATCATCTTATGAAATTCAGAGACGCCAAATTAGTGATAAAAGAAACTAATTTCCGCACACGCAAGTGCCTTGAATCAGCACTGATCGCTGTTTCGAATACAATTAAACAAAACAACGGCAGCTTCACCATCTCCGAAGTCTTAGCAAGAATCCTCCTGAAAACAGTAAACCCTGCCATCACATAGTCTCTCCTGTTATACTACACAAAGCACAGAGAGTGAACACTGAAACAAGCTGCCTCATTCCAGTTTATATTTGTCCAACCTATTTTTATGTTACCCAAGTAATAGCTTTTATATCCTTTTACTCATGTACGAATTAATTGCTCTACCATATTGTATTACTTTTGTCACTACCACTACTACTACTACTACTACTACTACTACCACTAGTGAACATCGAAATGGTACCTCACTAGTATTCACCTCACTCTGAGCCTTTATATACCCTCTGTGTCCATGTATTGTTTGTAATGGCTTGATAAAGCTCCTGGAGAGCGAAACGTTGCCACAATAAATGTCACATTAGTTGCACTTGTGTCCTTTTACTTTACATACCTAAAGCTTCCCAAGAAATAACTCCAGTACCCAATGACACCAATCAAACCCAGCCCCTCCCACTCATATATTTGTCCAGTCTCTTCTTAAAGCTAACCAAGGTCCTAACCTCCATCACCCCACTGGGAAGACTGTTCCACGCATCTACAACTCTGTTAGAAAACCAGTACTTACCTATGTCCTTTCTAAATCTAAATTTATCCAACTTAAATCCATTATTCCTGGTTCTTACCTGGTTCGACACCCTATTTCTTGGGTAACATTGATAATGGGTTGGGCAAATATTTGGGCTTGAGAAGGAACTGTTTAGTATGGCCCAGTAGGCCTGCTGCAGTGTTGCTCCTTTCTTAAGTTCTCATCTTATATCCACAGACTTGTTAACGGGCCGGTCAGCATGACTAACGACTCTCTCATGTGGAGGTACATGTCAGCTGCACGTCAGGGCTTCACCTCACCTATTGGAAACTGTTCACTTCTCTACCCCAAGTGTCCTGTGCGTGCCCAGGACGTTATTGACATGTCTGTGTTGAAGGTATGGCAATATATCTCAACAAAAGTAAATATACACTTTTATTAACGGAAAGAACTCGAAAAAATAGCCAGATCAGTAGTCGACTGAAGAAACCTGCTAAGTGGGCGAAACATTTCGTAAATAAAGATAAAAATGTGTTGCACATGTGTCTTATTCATCAAGGAAAAATATAAAAGGGTATGAGAGCATAATTTATTGGTTAATGGGGTTTAAAGTCTATCTACTACACGAGGGTCATTAAGGCTGCATGTCACCTGTACACCACCAGTCAAGAATACTTTAATACTTAAAATACTGATTAATGTAAACTACCAGTGTATATACACTGAGAGATATACACCTCTCAGTGTATATACATTGAGAGACATACACCTCTAAGTGTATATACACTGAGAAACATACACCTCTCAGTGTATATATCCAATGAACAAAGGTGTCTTTATGATAAAGGATTCCTGAATCAGGTGAAGAGTTCTTAATCTAAGAAACCGGGCATATCCTCCCCTGACAGAACTGACTCTGTCTACCATCCACCAGGTACCACCATAACTGTCTACCATCCACCAGGTACCACCATAACTGTCTACCATCCACCAGGTACCACCATAACTGTCTACCATCCACCAGGTACCACCATAACTGTCTACCATCAACCAGGTACCACCATAACTGTCTACCATCAACCAGGTACCACCATAACTGTCTACCATCCACCAGGTACCACCATAACTGTCTACCATCCACCAGGTACCACCATAACTGTCTACCATCAACCAGGTACCACCATAACTGTCTACCATCAACCAGGTACCACCATAACTGTCTACCATCCACCAGGTACCACCATAACTGTCTACCATCCATCAGGTACCACCATAACTGTCTACCATCAACCAGGTACCACCATAACTGTCTACCATCCACCAGGTACCACCATAACTGTCTACCATCCATCAGGTACCACCATAACTGTCTACCATCCATCAGGTACCACCATAACTGTCTACCATCAACCAGGTACCACCATAACTGTCTACCATCCACCAGGTACCACCATAACTGTCTACCATCCACCAGGTACCACCATAACTGTCTACCATCCACCAGGTACCACCATAACTGTCTACCATCCACCAGGTACCACCATAACTGTCTACCATCCATCAGGTACCACCATAACTGTCTACCATCCATCAGGTACCACCATAACTGTCTACCATCCACCAGGTACCACCATAACTGTCTACCATCCATCAGGTACCACCATAACTGTCTATCATCCATCAGGTACCACCATAACTGTCTACCATCCACCAGGTACCACCTTAACCTTACCAACTTATCTAAACAAATTCAAATATTATCAAGAGTCGACCCCAAAAGAATGAGTTATCGACATCTCAGCTAACATCACTGACAGGAAACATCATTCCACTCTCTGTACACGTTGTGTATGTGATATACACGAGTCTACATTCCTTTCAATATAAATTTACATTGAATTTGGTGGTAATGAATTTCCATACTTTTAGGACTGACATATCCAAGACTTGGTTGGCAGCCAGAGGACAGGTAGGGAAGGCAGCCTTGCAGGTTTGTATAGGTTTGACGAGCAGCTGACATATATCTCCACATTAGTGAGTCAGGTGAAGAGGTTACTGGTCCATATACGTGTCTGTCAGGGGCAAGACAGAGCTGTCAATATAGTGTAAGGTTATTTAGACAAAGGTACATATAAGTATAATTATCATACGTAGTGTAAATAATCCACCAGGATAAACCAAAACTATTCAAAATGGCTTATTTCCATTGTGTGTGTCTCTGGTACCAACCAAGCTGGTTAAAGTAGTTCCTGTCTATATTTACCTATGTGTGTGGTTGCATGGGTTGAGTTTCAGCTCCTGGCTCTCAGCTAGGAGGCACTTAGTTGATATGAAGGATAAAATTAACATTTACCAGATCTAGAGGTTGTTATGATATTGAACAAGTCATGTCGGAAATAAATATATGAGGTATGCTGGATACGTGTTGTGTATCATGAACATGTGTCATCGACGTATGGGTAAAAGTAACGTAACATACGCCTGTGTTACCTGCCAGTCAATAATTCCTGGGTGTGGGTAGCATCCTGGGGGAATGACCTGAAAATATTGGCTTCACCCTTTACCGGGCAGGACCGAAAATAAGCCACACTACTTGGCTTATATAAGTTGCCCTGGCTTACTAATCTTCCAAGGTTATGAATCGAGATCAACCCTTCAAGACTATCTATGCAGTATAAAGGATCACATTATACTGCATATGTGTTTATATTTCCATTGTGTCGGTATTTTATACCATTTATTTCCACTATCTTCTTCTTACCTGAGTTCCTTGAGGAAGAGCTGGTCGAAGGGTGAGAAGGTACTGGGATCAGCAGCCAGTTCACAGATAAATCTCTCTTGACACGACACCAGAGGCAGCTGCAAGTGAGTGAGTGAGTGAGTGGGTGAGTGAGTGAGTGAGTGAGTCGTGTTACAGGACGAAAATAAAATATGCAAGTTCGAAGTCACTTTGTCAATTTGTTTTATACTCTGATACAGTTTAACCCATTATTCAACTCACTTATATAGCAGCATCTCTCTCGCTGACGGTAGACAGCCAACCATAACCTACCCTAGACGATATACCTACTGTACGCGAACCACCCAAACATTTTAATTGCAAAATGCAGGAGAATGAACACTGTTCAGGCCTAGACTCTATCCCATGATTGCCCATAACCCTCCTAGCCTATAGGGATGGTATGAGCCGCAGGGGCTCATCTGCTATGTGACTAATGAAGCTTAAGGTTCAAGGCCCCTAATCCCGGAGAGCCCCAGTAGCGACTTTAGTCCACATTGCTTAAAAGTTTTGGGTCTCCTGTATGAAAAGAGATTGCAAAGGGGCCCCCCATAACAGTTCAAGCTTAAAGGCCCCAAAAATCTAGGTCCGCCACTGGTCTAAGGTAATAGGCAACTGTTACTATAACTATCACCATTATTACTACTTACGTCAAGATGGTTGAAATAAAACGAAAGACGTGTCAATGGCTGGGTATAACCAGGATCCCACAGAAGATCCTCAGGGAGTGTTGCGTCCTTATATATAAGAGTAGTGTCCAAGGAACGATCCTTGTAGGTGAGTAACGTAGGCAACGCCAGACTCATGGGCACGGTCAATAGGAGAGCTGGAAAAAATTATGAAGATAAAGTAAGGGACCTCGGGAAAGTTCGTGCATACAGTAGTATGCTAGTTCGACTACTAGCACACTAAGCTCACACACTAAGGTCTGGGGGTCGATCCCCGGTACGGGTAGAAACATTAAGACGTGTTTCCTTAAAACACCCATCAGTAAAATGGGTACCTGGGTGTTAGTGGACTGGTGTGGGTCGCATCCTGGGGCAAAACTGACTTAATTTGTGTAAAATAGAGGCAAATTGATAATTAAGACACATGTGCAACAGTTGGGTATCATTACTGTTGAAAGTTTGACTTACACAGTAGACTTCTTCAGTCACATACAGAGGCAGCAGTAACAATGAAATAAAGATGATGTAATCAGTCCATCAGCCTTGGAGAAATGGTATGTGAGGTGGTCAGTCCCTCCAGGCTGAGGGACTGACCACCTGGCAAGAATATCAAGAACAGTAAGTGTTCTGTGGAAGAACAGTATAACAGCAGTTATAACCTCGGATAGCCAAGGGAGAAACAATAATTATATTGAATTTATGACAATTTTTTTTAGAAGTAGAGGAGAGACAAGACCTATAATTTAGAAGCACAACAAAAACAGCAGCCATATCTTTAATGGACAACAAAAACAGCTTTTCTTTGAAAGCACAGCAAGAACAGTCAAGAAAACACATAACACGAGTTCAATCTTTGCTTTACAAGCTATGTAAGTCAGATCCAGGTTACAAAGCAGTACATGTGACCGAGACTCACCCAGCAAGGTTGGTGCTGAAGGATTGACATAGAAGAATCTCTTATGACGAGTGCTGCTGCTGCTGCTGCTGCTGGTGGTGCTGCTGCTGCTGGTGCTGCTGCTGCTGGTGCTGCTGCTGCTGGTGCTGGTGGTGCTGGTGCTGCTGCTGCTGGTGGTGGTGGTGGTGCTGCTGCTGCTGCTGCCTTCACTGGACCCACACACTGATGCTGTACTCAGCACCAGCATCACGTACACTAGTGTCCTCATCTCCTGTATGAGTAACATCGTTACTAGTGTGTACTTTGTAAATTGTGAGTTCATTACCTTTGTAAATTGTGAGTTCATTACCTTTGTAAATTGTGAGTTCATTACCTCTGTAAATTGTGAGTTCATTACCTTTGTAAATTGTGAGTTCATTACCTCTGTAACTTGCTCAGCTATCAAAACTTTGGAGTCCAGTCCCTGGACCAATTATGTACCTCTGTAATCTTTTGACTACCGCCCACAGGATGGGTATGGGGTGCATAATAAACATATTAAACTAAAACTAAACTGTGTACTCACAGGATAGACTGAGGCCCTGAATCTGCACTCTCTAGAAAGGCGTAGAATTAGGGATGATATGATTGAGGTGTATAAATGGAAGACAGCAGTAAATAAAGGGGATGTAAATAACGTGCTGAAAATATCCAGCCTAGACAGGACTCGCAGCAATGGTTTTAAGTTGGAAAAATTCAGATTCAGGAAGGATATAGGAAAGCACTGGTTTGGTAATAGAGTTGTGGATGAGTGGAACAAACTCCCGAGTACCGCCATAGAAGCTAAAACGTTGTGTAGTTTTAAAAATAGGTTAGATAAATACATGAGTGGGTGTGGGTGGGTGTGAGTTGGACCTGACTAGCTTGGGCTGCCAAGTCTGGTGCCGTGCTTCTTCCTTAAGTGGAAGTGACTTGACTAAGTGGTCATTGTTCTAGGCAGGGGGGTGGCATGGACCTGCTTCGCATGGGTCAGTAGGCCTGTTGCAGTGTTCGTTCTTTCTTATGTTCTTATAAGTATTCTGCATAACAAGGGATTTTCTATATATGTAGTATGTCATTGATGTCAGCTATGGTCTGTATAAGTTGTATCATGTACTGGTGGAAATAAAGATTATTATTATTATTACAATTATTATTATTACAATTATTATTATTATTATTATTATTATTATTATTATTATTATTATTATTATTATTATTATTATTATTATTATTATTATTATTATTATTATTGTCCTACAGAGGACCCGCCTCTACAAGGTTCACTCTTTCCTAGCCTCGTGGCCCTTATCGTATCTGCTCCTAAAACTATGTATGTACCCTGCCTGTACCACTTCTTCCAAGGTCATCCCACTTCCTGACCACCGTAAAGCTAAATAAATACTTCCTGACATCCCTGTGACTCACCTGGACTACGAAACAGAATAATTACATATCTCAGTTATTCACACTCTTAACTTTTCCAATATTTTATGCTCAATAAAATGCTTATATGGAATTCAAGGCACTCTGTAATAATTAAGGCACTGTGAAACTCAAGGCACTATAAGAATTAAGGAACTATAAAAATCATGGCACTTTAAAATCAAGACAGTCTAACTTCAAGGCACTATAAAATCAAGGCACTTTAAAATCAAGGCACTTTAAAATCAAGGTAATATAAAATCAAGGTACTTTAAAATCAAGGCACTATAAAATCAAGGTACTATAAAATCAAGGCACTTTAAAATCAAGGTACTATAAAATCAAGGCACTATTAAATCAAGGTATTATCAAATAAAGGCACTTTAAAATAAAGATACTTTAAAATCAATGCGCTTTAAAATCAAGGTACTATAAAATCAAGGCACTTTAAAATCAAGGTACTATAAAATCAAGGCTCTTTAAAATCAAGGCATTTTAAAATCAAGGTACTATAAAATCAAGGCACTTTAATATCAAGGCACTTTAAAATCAAGGCACTTTAAAATCAAGGCACTTTAAAATCAAGGCACTTTAAAATCAAGGCACTTTAATATCAAGGCACTTTAAAATCAAGACTGTCAAATAAAGGCACTTTAAAATCAAGGCGTCATAAAAGTCATGAGACAATAATAATAATGTTTCTCTATTGTAATCAAGGTACTATAATAATCAAGGCAGGTTTCTGCCATTCCCTCTCCTCCCTGTTCAAAAGAATGTCCCTCTGTTATAGGCCTATCTAACTCTTGAGCTTAATTTTACAACTTTGCCCTTGTGTACCTGTTTCCCGCCTCTCTAACACCCCCCCCCTGTCCCTCCTGTCCACCCTATTATGCAGAGTACTAGGGATGGTATTGGGTATGGTGCAGAGTACCAGGGCTGGTACTGGGTATGGTACAGAGTACCAGTGATGGTATTGGGTATGGTGTAGAGTTCCAGGGATGGTACTGGGTATGGTACAGAGTACCAGGGATGGTACTGGGTATGGTGTAGAGTACCAGGGATGGTACTGGGTATGGTACAGAGTACCAAGGATGGTACTGGGTATGGTTTAGAGTACCAGGGATGGTACTGGGTATGATGTAGAGTACCAGGGACGGTACTGGGTATGGTACAGAGTACCAGGGATGGTACTGGTATGGTGTAGAGTACCAGGGATGGCATTGGGTATGATGTAGAGTACCAGGGATGGTACTGGGTATGGTATAGAATACCAGGGATGATACTGGGTGTGGTGTAGAGTACCAGGATAGTGCTGGGTATGGTATAGAGTACCAGGGATGATACTGGGTATGGTGTAGAGTACCAGGGATGGTACTAGGTATGGTACAGAGTACCAGGGATGATACTGGGTATGGTGCAGAGTTCCAGGGATGGTACTGGGTATGGTGCAGTGTACCAGGGATGATACTGGGTATGGTACAGAATACCAGGGATGACACCGGGTATGGAGTAGAGTTCCAGGGTTGGTACTGCATATGGTGCAGTGTACCAGGGATGATACTGGGTTTGGTGTAGAGTACCAGGGATGGTACTGGGTATGGTACAGAGTACCAGGGATGGTACTGGGTATGGTACAGAGTACCAGGGACGATACTGGGTATGGTGCAGTGTACCAGGGGTGGTACTGGGTATGGTACAGAGTACCAGGGATGGTACTGGGTATGGTACAGAGTACCAGGGACGATACTGGGTATGGTGCAGTGTACCAGGGGTGGTACTGGGTATGGTGTACGATGAAGGTCGCTATCACTGGTACTGGGTACCAATACCTTCATCAATATTCACAATACACACTCCGAGGTCCACATAACAGTCCTCTGGTCTGTTATGTGGACCTGTTTAAAGTGTTATAGGGTGTATAACACTTTAAGTGGGATGTATAACTTAAAATAGGTGTATAGTTTTAAATAGGGTGTAAGACACTTTAAATAGGGTGTATAACGCATGTATAAATAGGGTGTATAACAAGCCAGGAGCTGTGAATCGACCTCTGTAACCACAAATAGGTGAGTATACACCTACAAATAGGATGTATAGCACCTACAAATAGGGTGTGTAATACCCACAAATAGGGTGTGTAATACCCACAAATAGGGTTACCTGGAGGTTACCTGGAGGTTATTCCGGGGATCAACGCCCCCGCGGCCCGGTCCATGACCAGGCCTCCCGATGGATCAGGGCCTGATCAACTAGGCTGTTACTGCTGGCCGCACGCAGTCCAACGTACGAGCCACAGCCCGGCTGATCCGGCACTGACTTTAGGTATCTGTCCAGCTCTCTCTTGAAGGCAGTCAGGGTTTATTGGCAATTCCCCTAATGCTTGATGGGAGGCTGTTGAACAGTTTTGGGCCCCGGACACTTATGGTGTGTAATACCCACAAATAGGGTGTGTAATACCCACAAATAGGGTGTGTAATACCCACAAATAGGGTGTGTAACACCCATAAATAGGACGTATAACACCCACATCAAAAACCCTCACCAAATTTTTTCTCTCTCAATTTCCTGTAGAGATCAACAGGAAAATTGGATCCTGACTCACCCACGCACACACAGGAGCTGTGCCTCGACCCCTGCAACCACAGACAGGTGGGTACAAATAGACGAGTACAGACAGGCGAGTACACAGTTCTTGCCAGCACTGAGACAGGGAGATGAGTGCTGGTCCAGGCCATACAGCACTCACCTCAGTGTTGGCAAATGTGTCCCAGTGTTGGGAAATGTGTCTAGGTTTGCGATGTGGTAATCCCTTCCCGTTATATCATTAAGTCATCTTGGTCCACATACAGTAAGTTTATTTAGGTACACAAAAATACAGTTACAATTGTCATAAGTTGTAACATATGTGTAAATTACCCATAAAGATATCCCCAGAAAAAGTCTAATTGACTTATTTCCATCGGGGGTCCTTGATGTCCATTGGAGTCCTTGATTTCCATTTGTGTCCTTGATTTTCATTTTCAATCCTTGATTTCATATGGGGCCTTGATTTCAATTGGAATCCACGAAGTCTCTCTCTACATATGTTATCACCAAAAGACTGGGCAGGAAATGTAACATTTTCCTCGATGAAAAACAGGGACGCCACGAGTACGCTAAGAGACAACACAGTAAGTGTCAGGGGCCCAAGACTGTTCAACTGAAATGCGTAGGGAGACACTGGTCAGAGAAATAGCAAACATCGAACTTAAGCTAAAGGAATCTTATAGGAGTCAGGAATCGCGGGAAGAACTAAAAGCCATAAATGAAATCGAAAGAAACCCAAAGTATTTCTTCTCCTATGCCAAATCAAAGTCGAGAACAACGTCCAGTATTGGGCCCTTACTTAAACAAGATGGGTCCTACACAGATGACAGCAAGGAAATGAGTGAGCTACTCAAGTCCCAATATGACTCAGTTTTTAGCAAGCCACTAACCAGACTGAGAGTCGAAGATCAAAATGATTTTTTTATGAGAGAGCCACAGAATTTGGTTAACACAAGCCTATCTGATGTTATCCTGACGCCAAATGACTTCGAACAGGCGATAAATGACATGCCCATGCACTCTGCCCCAGGGCCAGAATCATGGAACTCCGTGTTCATCAAGAACTGCAAGAAGCCCCTATCACGAGCCTTTACCATCCTATGGAGAGGGAGCATGGACACGGGGGTCGTCCCACAGTTACTAAAAACAACAGACATAGCCCCACTCCACAAAGGGGGCAGTAAAGCAACAGCAAAGAACTACAGACCAATAGCACTAACATCCCATATCATAAAAATCTTTGAAAGGGTCCTAAGAAGCAAGATCACCACCCATCTAGAAACCCATAAATTACACAACCCAGGGCAACATGGGTTTAGAACAGGTCGCTCCTGTCTGTCTCAACTATTGGATCACTACGACAAGGTCCTAGATGCACTAGAAGACAAAAAGAATGCAGATGTAATATATACAGACTTTGCAAAAGCCTTCGACAAGTGTGACCATGGCGTAATAGCGCACAAAATGCGTGCTAAAGGAATAACAGGAAAAGTCGGTCGATGGATCTATAATTTCCTCACTAACAGAACACAGAGAGTAGTAGTCAACAGAGTAAAGTCCGAGGCAGCTACGGTGAAAAGCTCTGTTCCACAAGGCACAGTACTCGCTCCCATCTTGTTCCTCATCCTCATATCTGACATAGACAAGGATGTCAGCCACAGCACTGTGTCTTCCTTTGCAGATGACTCCCGAATCTGCATGACAGTGTCTTCCATTGCAGACACTGCAAGGCTCCAGGCGGACATCAACCAAATCTTTCAGTGGGCTGCAGAAAACAATATGAAGTTCAACGATGGGAAATTTCAATTACTCAGATATGGTAAACATGAGGAAATTAAATCTTCATCAGAGTACAAAACAAATTCTGGCCACAAAATAGAGCGAAACACCAACGTCAAAGACATGGGAGTGATCATGTCGGAGGATCTCACCTTCAAGGACCATAACATTGTATCGATCGCATCTGCTAGAAAAATGACAGGATGGATAATGAGAACCTTCAAAACGAGGGATGCCAAGCCCATGATGACACTCTTCAGGTCACTTGTTCTATCTAGGCTGGAATATTGCTGCACACTAACAGCACCTTTCAAGGCAGGTGAAATTACTGACCTAGAAAATGTACAGAGAACCTTCACGGCGCATAACGGAGATAAAACACCTCAATTACTGGGAGCGCTTGAGGTTCCTAAAACTGTATTCCCTGGAACGCAGGCGGGAGAGATACATGATTATATACACCTGGAAAATCCTAGAGGGACTAGTACCGAACTTGCACACGAAAATCACTCTACGAAAGCAAAAGACTTGGCAGACGATGCAACATCCCCCCAATGAAAAGCAGGGGTGTCACTAGCACGTTAAGAGACCATACAATAAGTGTCAGGGGCCCGAGACTGCTCAACTGCCTCCCAGCATACATAAGGGGGATTACCAACAGACCCCTGGCAGTCTTCAAGCTGGCACTGGACAAGCACCTAAAGTCGGTTCCTGATCAGCCGGGCTGTGGCTCGTACGTTGGTTTGCGTGCAGCCAGCAGTAACAGCCTGGTTGATCAGGCTCTGATCCACCAGGAGGCCTGGTCACAGACCGGGCCGCGGGGGCGTTGACCCCCGGAACTTTCTCCAGGTAAACATACATAAGGGGGGGATCACCAGTAGACCCCTGGCCAACAGTAACAGCCTGGTTGATCAGGTAATGATCCAGCACGAGGCCTGGTCATGAACCGGACTGCGGGGGCGTTGACCATCCGAAACCACCTCCAGGTATACTCCAGGCATTGATTAAAGGGAGAGAATATCTAACCAAGACAGGACTTACAGCAAAGGTTTCAAGTTGGAAAAAATTAGATTTAGAAAGGATATAGGAGAGCATTGGTTTAGCAGTAGAGTTGTGGATAAGTGGAACAAACTCCAGAGCAGCGTCACTGAAGCTAAAACCTTGTGTGGTTCTAAAATTAGTTAAATACACCAGTGAGTGTGAATTGGACCTGACTAGCTTAGGTTAGTACTCACCTAATTGTACACATTAATTGTACACATCTAATTGTGGTTGCAGGGGTCGAGACACAGCTCCTGTAGCCGCCTTTTCACTGGTGGCTACTAGGTCCACTCTCTTCCTGCTCCATGAGCTTTATCATACCTCTTCTTAAAGCTATGTATGGATCCTTCCTCCACAACATCACTCTCCAGATTGTTCCACTTCCTGACAACTCTATGACTAAAGGCCTGCTGCAGTGCTTCTTCTTTCTTATGTCCTAAATAAGGCTTGTGGAACGTTTGCATGTTCAGCAGTCTTCTTCAGTCCAGTGTAGACGATTATAACACTGCAGATAATATTCATGTTATTTGTGATGTGGTCAGCACCTCGTTCTTCTCCCGTACCCAGTGTTATACACACGTTCATGTATAAGTATGTATACATATGCATCTTGGGGTGAGTATAACACCGAGCATGTCTCCGGAGGCGCACATCAACCAGGTAACTGCTGCAGCATACGGGCGCCTGGCAAACCTGAGAACAGCGTTCCGATACCTCAGTAAGGAATCGTTCAAGACACTGTACACTGTGTATGTTAGGCCCATACTGGAGTATGCAGCACCAGTCTGGAACCCACACCTGGTCAACCACATCAAGAAATTAGAGAAAGTGCAAAGGTTTGCAACAAGGCTAGTCCCAGAGCTCAGGGGTATGTCCTACGAAGAAAGGTTGAGGGAACTCGGACTGACGACATTGGAGGGCAGGAGGGTCAGGGGAGACATGACAACGACATACAAAATACTGCGTGGAATAGATAAGGTGGACAGAGACAGGATGTTCCAGAGATGAGACACAGAAACAAGAGGTCACAATTGGAAGTTGAAGACTCAGACGAGTCAGAGGGATGTTAGGAAGTATTTCTTCAGTCATAGAGTAGTTAGGAAGTGGAATAGCCTAGCAAGTGATGTAGTGGAGGCAGGAACCATACATAGCTTTAAGACGAGGTATGACAAAGCTCAGGAAGCAGAGAGAGAGAGAGAGAGAGAGAGAGGACCTAGTAGCAATCAGTGAAGAGGCAGGGCCTGGAGCTGAGTATCGACCCCTGCAACCACAATTAGGTGAGTACACAAGTATACATCCATACACAAAATTTTACATGCATAAATGCATACACACACATGCATACAGGAGCTGAGTCTCGACCCCTGCAACCACATATAGGTGAGTACATACTAACATACATGTATATGTACAGTGTACATACATTACATAGTCACTACATGCATACATGACAAAGTAATATAAGTTAGACAGGAAAGAAAGAGATAGAGAGAATGTGAGTGTTGGGTGAACTGCATTTTCTTAGACTGCAAGAATGTATTTGATACTGTACCTCACAAGAGACTGGAATGAACACTTGAGGTGGAGGCAGGAATAACAAGGAACGTACTTCGGTAGATTAAATTATTATAATCATAACTAAGTACTAAACCAGTAAGGGTCTTACAGAACTGCCAGTGGATCAAGGAGTACCTTTGGTGAAGGAAACAGTGTGATTGTCTGGGAAGAGGCATCAGAATGGGGAAGAGTAACAAGCAGGGTACCACAAGGATCAGTATTAGGACCAGGCATAGTGGTGGATCAGGGATTGATCAACCAGGCTGTTACTGCTGGCTGCATGTAAACTGACATACGAACCACAGCCCGGCTGGTCAGGTACTGACTTCAGGTGCCTGTCCAGCACCTTGTTGAAGACAGCCAGGGGTCTATTGGTAATCCTCCTTATGTATCCTGGGAGGCAGTTGAACAGTCTTGGGCCCCTGACACTTATTGTGATCTCTTAGTGTGCTCAGAGCAGTTAGTTAGTTTCTTGAGTTATCCACCCAGGATAACCCAAGAAAGTCAGTGTGTCATTGAGAACTGTCTTATTTCATTGTGGTCATTCAATCTTGTTTCCCAGGATGCCACCCACTCCTGTTGACTAATACCTACTTACTCTTAAGTGCCCAACGTTTCCACCCTTGGTGAGGTTTGAACCATAGACACTCAGTGTGAGGTGATTATTATAATAATCATGGGGGAGCGCTAAACCCATAGGGATTATACAGCGCCTGTGGGTTCCAACGTCAAGGAACTTTCCTTGAGGGGAGTGTATGAGGTGAGTGCATATTGGTAATATTAGTCTATTACACTGCTGGCTCCTTTGTCAAAAGGGGGTTAAAGCAGTACTTTTAAAGGTCTCTGATATTGTACATATGACTCTTTTGGGTTTAGCACTTAGGTTTGATTGTAATAATTGATTAACTGGTATTTCATGTGACTCTAAGCTCTGGTCAATATTATACACCTCCTGCACTCAAATCCAGCTGATTAGTTTCCTTGAATCCTTTTATAAAACTTACCTTGCTCACACTCCAACAGCATGTCCATTAAGTCTCCTCTCACTCTTAAACATGCTTACACAGGTCAGTGCACCATCGAGAACTGTCATGGCTCGGCCATGTAAACTATGGTCAGAAGAAATGGTACTCAACTACAGTTACTATACAACTGGCATGATAGTGGCTTTTTTTATACCAACCAAATTTATATATGAAATGTAAACACTGATCCACCAGGAGGCCTGGTCACAGACCGGGCCCCCAGGGCGTTGCCCCCCGGAACTCTCTCCAGGTAAACTCCAGGAAAACACATTGTACCTTAGCAAAGAAATAAACTTTTGTTTTATGGATATAAAGCCTCAACACACATAGTATTGTGTATGCTACGCACTACAGAAGGGGTTCTTAACCAGGGGTATCCATAAGAAACCAAATAATGGGGGTATGGGACTTAATCTCTGAAAAATTAAAAAAAAAAAAAAAAACTCTTCTGTTTCTAGCTATCTATATGTAAAGTAAAACCAAGTTACTGACTTCTTTTGAAGTCTTACTGGTACTTAAGAGGACTGGTGGTGATGATTTCCACATTCTAGCAAACAGGGTATGGAGACATATTGGGCAGTCCAATGGGAATCTGTAATCGTTAAAAATGTTAAGCACCCTCACTCCAGCATACTCTACTGTAGCCAACATATTTAGTGAGAAAGTCTTACATTCTGATAAATGAAAAAGCTAGGGCATGATATATTTTATTAACTTAATACGTACAGATTCACAAATCTTTCTGTGTAAACACATGAACAGTTACTGACCAGATACTCTTGGACTAGATAGTAAGTGACTAGTAATATTGTTTGTGTTACTACTGCACACTAAACCAAAACCAACCAATTATTGTGTCTCCGCTCCTTGTGCTCTACAGGACTCACTCTTACTACAAGCCTCACATATGGTATCAGAAAAAACCTGATGACAAACAATATGTTTTATGTGAAAACAGGTTAAAGTTAGGGATCATTTCATGGTGCAATCGGATTACAAACACGAATAACGAAAGTCAATAAGCCACTACAATTATTGGCAATGATGAAAACGAGTCATACCGCTCTATTAGGGATAAATTCAGAGTGTATAAACATTTAATAAAATACTATTTTGGAAATAAATGGAAGCTACGTGGAAAATAAATACGTCACTGAGTTACCCGGGATTCTCCAAGCTATATCTACATTTTGTTTTAACTTATTTGTTTTTATAAGTGTATGGTACTATATTACTGTATTAAAAAAAATTGAGCAATATAAGATTATCCAGTTTAATTCTATGTAACATTGAATAAGTTTGAAATTTTTCATATCAATTGTCAAACCTGGTAGAAAAAAGTCTATTGTTTATGTCACAGGGCTTTTTTTTAACACTGTTGAATTTGCCAGTGAATACGATATGGCTGGCTTTCAGTTTTCACCTTAAGACTCACTAGTCTTTCAGAGGGAGTTCTTCTTTGACAGAAAATCCTATAAAGTCAGTTTTGCTTTTCCCCAAAAAAATCATACAAACGTGCATTCTGCATAAAACCCATAACACTCCATTAATTATATTATTCATAACATAAAAAAAATGCTAATACTCTCTTGCGCACTTCACTTCTCCACTAAAGTAGCTACAACGACATTTGTGTCGAGGACGAACATACACAAATTAAGGAACTTTGACAGACTTAACCAGAAAATATGCTTTAGGTATTATAAGAAAATTAATATGTGAATACACTGTATATTGTGGGTTACAAAAAGTAGCAAATATGGTGATAAAAACCTGAAATTAATCTGTCAGTGCTGCTAAAAAGGTTAAATGCAAAAATTATAGTGACTGTATACATGCAGGGCAAGACACACTGGGTGGAAATGCTTAACTCCTCAATGTGGCTTGTTCTGCACTGTTAAGATCGCCTGTTTGCGATTATACTGCATTACTGTGTGCATGTATACAGTATAACATAGTAAGTACTGTATTTATAAATTGCCTGTGGACAGGCTCGGCTGTGTAAACTATGGCCAGAGGAAACGGTACTCAACTACAATTACTATACAATTTTCAACAAGTTAACTCAGCATTGTAACCATTGAGTGATTATGTACATGTCAGTTTTATATATACAGTGGTACCTTGAGTTTCAAACACCTCCCAACTCAAACAATTATGTAAGTGTATTTTTTGTAAGTGCTTTTGTAAGTGTATTTTTGGGGGTCTGAAACGGATTAATCTAATTTACATTATTCCTTATGGGAACAAATTCGTTCGGTACTGGCACTCAACTAGCTTCCAGAAACGAATTAAGTTCGTAATTCGAGGTACCACTGTATAAGGTTCTGTATCAACGTCTCCTTCCAACACCAACAATAGTTTTTATGGTATTTTATATGCTCAAGCAGCCAGGTTTTCCACATATGCTGTTTACGTTAGGTAAATGTTATTTAACCAATTATGATATGTCAATAAATGTAATAACACACAAAGATGTGACGAGGCCTGGTCAAGGACAGGGCTGCAAGGGCTTTGAACCCGGAACACCCTCCAGGTACACTCCAGGTAGACTCCAAGTATGTTGTCATGACTAAATATAAAATGGGGACCCACCATGAGGACCAAGGAAGCACAATAGCAAAAACCTGGCAATCGCATTTTGAGTGTGACAGTCACTTTACCGACTGACTTGAGTAACAGTAAAAGACGTGTTATCTTAGAAGTATGGGTTGTAATCAAGGCTGACATATGATAACTATTATGGAAACCTTCGTCCATCACAAACTGTATTTTATTAATAGCTAATGGAAGAGATGCTAACTGGTACTTAACCTTGATTAAAAGCTTCAGATGCTCTGAAATTAAGACGTATATCTCCTCATGTTTGCATACAGTCGGCTAAATGCAGCAAAAATATTTGTCAAATGTTCTGATATTTGTCTAAATTATAATGATACATGAATTTTTGAGCATTTTTTAATTAATAGGAATTAAGCAGTGTTCTTGATATACTGTCAAACCTGACTGATTTGTAAAATTTGCCATGAAGTAACATTAACATTGTTAATATTATTATATACAGATTCACCATGCATTCAGTGCTGTAATAATAATTATGTAGATAAACAGTTCAAAGAACTGACAAGTTGATCAATTACACACATATTCTACACTCGGACATCTTTATTGTGGAAATGTTTTGCCACACAGTAGCTTCATCAGTCCAATACAAAGAAGAATGGTGAAGATCAGAAGGAGTTTGAAGTAATTGGTCCCTCAGCCTGAAGTCAATCTTGAAAGACTGAAAGACTCATGAATTGATTACACTGACTCTAGGCTAAGGGACTGATTACCTCAAACTCTTTCTGATCTTCACCATTCTTCTTTGTCTTGGACTGATGAAGCCACTGTGTGGCAAAATGTATCCACAATAAAGATACCCAAGTGTTGTACATGTGTCTAATTATCAATAATAATTATACACACACATTACAATAGGTTTCACTGTTTATTTAACAGATGCCATTAATTTTAACTCAGTGGGATGCTGGACCTTATGACAAAAAATTGCGACCTTCCTAAACCTGGCTCTGGCTGATATGGTCAATTAAAAAAAAAAACACATTTTTTAGAAGAGTTTCGGTCCATCCTGGTCTATTATTGAGTCACTTTGCCTGTTAATGAAAGAGATACACTGAACACAATGCACTCATGCAGAAATAGTCAGAGTGTTTCAGTCACAATTTCTATCAGACTAGATTAGATTTTGCTAACATCATTAACAATAAAGCGCTTTATTATTTTCACAAAATGCGCTCAACTCGTATGGCTCATAAAGTATATAGAGCAGATAATTATGAGTGCAGTATTCTGTGAGAGTACCAGTGCTTTAGTGAGTACATTAGTGAGCAATAGTGTGAGATCTTATATAAGAGGAATCAACAGCACTGACATCCTCTCTGGCCCTTCCAGGGCCAGGTGTGGAACCTTCTTAATCCATGGAATTGGAGCTTCCCTCAATTTCCTTGGACTAAACCTGATTACCACACATTCCTCAGGCACTGTTTGACCATTATGAGGCTGCAACTTTCCAATCTAAGTCTCTAAAATCTTATTTGACATCTTGATTGACACGATCATCCGGCCTCACATAATCTCTCGCATTATACATAATATCTGCAGTATACCACATATGTTAAATAAAATAAAATATCCAGAGTACAGTGCTAAACCAGGATTATAATGCAGTTACAAAGAAACACAGTACCCATATATAATAAACTAATATTTTTTGTGAGCTCATCAGTGGTCTTCAATATTTATAATCATACAGGGTGTCAACAAAGGACTTTATTCATTTTTAAAATTTGTTACAATACTATGATAAGGTACAAAAATGCAAGTCTCTGCTCTTGATAGTGTAAAAAAACAAAATAATCAGTTTAAGCACTAATCCTATTCGGGTCACACAACAGTATGGTTATCGTGACAAAGTTTTCGACAGGTTAACTTGGCACGAAAGCCCAAGCATGGGCTTTACATCACATCTTTAGGGTTTTGTGAAGGATTATGCTTTTTGCATACCAATAGCTGACATTAAAACATTGCAGTATAATAAATAATGACAGCAGATAAGTCAGAATCGACATGTTGGCCAATACATGGTATAAACTGGGGTATCGACTAATTGCATAATGGAGCACTTGACATGAGCATGTTGAGGTTACATAGATTAGACATGATAAAATATGTTCATGTTTTTAACCTAGAAGGGAGAGTTATCCACCAATGATAACCCAAGAAAGTGAGTGTGTCATTAAGGACTGTCTGTTTTATTTCCATTGTGGTCCTTCAATCTTGTCCCCCAGGATGCCATCCACAAGAGTCAACTAATACCCAGGTACCTACTTACTGCTAAGTGTATAGAGACAACAGGTGTAAGGAAATATGCCCAACATTTCCACCTGGTCAGGGACTGAACCACAGATGCTCTGTGTGTGAGGCAACAACCAACACATGCAGAAAACTGCATTTTCGTGTTACCATTTTATTCCAAGAAACATTGAAAATTGGAAAAGGATTTTGTGGACACACTGTATTTCTGAACAATTAATTGCACAACTGATATTTCTAATGTTATACAAAACTTCTGAAATAAAAAACTGCAACAGTTTAAAGACAAAAAATAAAATATAATTCATAATATTTTAACCTATGTATCACTTATACATTTTAATAATTTTTCAAAACAATATTTACATTTGTGTATTGTGTTCGTTCACCTTCCTTGTTCTCCTGCTAGACTAGAATTTCAATATCTATAGTTTAAATTTCTTTTAAATTTACTTAATTTCACTTTAGACACATCTGGCATATGCAAATATTTATTATAAATACTGTCAATGAACCAATTCACAACTCACCAGGTGAAAAGTTATCCTTGTTATTTAAGCCGACACTTATTATCACAGAATTATATACATTGTGGGCATAACAAACATGAGGTTTCTCTTGCCATAGTGAAGCCTTCGTTTGGTGGGTAAG
This sequence comes from Cherax quadricarinatus, assembly GCF_038502225.1. Taxonomy (NCBI): domain Eukaryota; kingdom Metazoa; phylum Arthropoda; class Malacostraca; order Decapoda; family Parastacidae; genus Cherax; species Cherax quadricarinatus. Next base: position 3,213,547 of record NC_091368.1, read on the forward strand.
TTACCTCGTACCGTACATGTGCTTGACCAGGTACACTGAGGATCACAACTGCAATCATCTCCTTCTTGAACAGACCCAGTTCCTGCTTTGATTTTCAGTGCAATAGTCATTTATGGTCGGAGACTAGAGAGGATCACTGTAGCAATATTTGCTCCAAGAAGCCATTACAGGTGCTGCTTGACTTACAATGGCTCAACTTTATGATGGTACAAAAGCAATTACTTTGGAGGTGAAATTTAAGATAATTACCGAGCATAAAGGTAGTAAGTCCATAACTTTTATTCATTTATTTGCTATTCAATACTGGTATTTAGTTAGTTACAGTAATTATTTGTTTATTTACTTATTCAGTAACATTATTTACTTATTTATTCAGCATACTGTATTCATATTCAACTTATGACATTTTCAACTTATGCTGAGTTCGTCGGAACGTAACCCCATCGTAAGTCAAGGAGCACCTGTATATCTAATGCATATTAGCATTTGCTTTAAATCTAAACTGGACATGGTTAATGGACATACAGTTCATGACATCCAAAATAGGTAACTTCCTATATGATGTTCATCTGTACAAATTTCGCCACTAGCCTTCTTTTTAGCAAAAAACGATTTCACTCGGTTTTCGGATGCAATTGTTCGGTGTTATCTTTTGTGTCCGGTGTGGCTGTTTCTTTGACACTTTTGGCTGTACTGTCTGTGAGAGTTGTGGCTGTTACTGAAGGCTGTTGGGGAGTCTTGGTCACTGGTGGTGGCTGTCGGGTAGGTACACTGTGTTTTTGTATCTCCTCCTCCTCCTCTTCCTCCTCCTCCTCCTCTTCTTCTTCCTCCTCCTCTGCTTCCTCCTCTTCCTCTTCCTCCTCTGCCTCTTCCTCCTCTGCCTCTTCCTCTTCTTCTTCCTCCTCCTCCTCCTCCTCCTCCTCTTCTTCCTCTACAGCCTTTTTCACTTGCACATTTTTCACTTCCTCTTTCTTTTCTTTATGTTTTTCCACTTCCTTCTGTTCAACTTTTACTACTTCTACTTCCTCTTCTTCTTCTTCTTCTTCTTCTTCTTCTTCTTCTTCTTCTTCCTCCTCCTCTTCTTCTTCTTCCTCTTCCTCCTCCTCCTCCTCCTCCTCTTCTTCTTCTTCTTCTTCTTCATTGCTTTCAGCTTCTTGACCTCGTAGTTTGGTAGCCTCGCCCTGAATAAATAACATGACAATTAATTTTAACTAAACACAAAATGGAAAAATATTGACAAATTTTTATTTCATCAAGAGAAAATTCAAATCTCAAACATTTTAAATTCTCATCAATTTTTATTTTCCCGAAACTCATATTTTTCCCACAAAAAAAGTGCACGAGTCAATTCCCAGTTATGAAATGAATTCATGATCATATATTTCTGACTCTAGAATAAATATTCATAACTTAATAAAGAAATACCTGGCTAATACAATGGGTTAGGCCCCAGACTGCTGCCCTAAAGCAAATCAGCCGTTTTTCACTTGCCAGTGAAAATAAAAGCCTAAAAACCTATTTACACTATCATTTATTAAGTGTGCAATAGCACTAGCCCTAGTAAAATGATGCAGAGGTAAAAATAATAAATGAAAAAATGCTACAGTACTGTATTGTTTTCGGCAAGCACTGAAAATAATAAACATGAATACGTATAATGAAAAGCACCGCATTAATGAAGTACATACTCTAAAGCAAAGTGCCGTATTAGCGAGGTATGCCTTGTGCTGTATAACCGATGCAGCTGTAGTGCTTCTCCTTGGATATATAACAGTGATTATGTATGAGTGAGATGAAAGTGTTGAATGATGACGAAAGTATTTTCATTATGGGGATTTTCTTTCTTTTCAGGTCACCCCATCTAGGTGGGAGATGGCCGACTTGTTGAAAAAAAAAAAAATAATAATAATAATAATAATAATAATAATAATACTGTGTGTTCCACTAATAATCTGCACTTAGAAGAGAAAACTCATGATGACATTTCAGACTTGTGGCCTTCTCTACCTTTTTCTCACTCAAGCGTGACTTGACAATGGTTCAGGATCTACTGAAGTGTAGTCATGAACTTCTTCTCTTAAGTGAAAGTAAGTTTGTGAATTCTTCCAGTCATGGTATTGTGACTTTTTATTTCTCAATACTGTACATTTGTTATCATGGCACAAAATAAAGACACTGGTAGCAGAGAATGATTTTACTACAACTTCTTGCTCAAGGCTTTTTAATATTTGATAAACCATGGAACGAGTGTTGGTTTGAACCCATGGTGAGTTCTCACTCACTATGGGTTCAAAACCCACCCATTTCATGGTTTCCTAACAATCGTGTTCTTACAGTTTTGTGTATTTGATAAAGTCTGGCTGTGGTAGAAATGTTGTCTTATAAAGAATTGTCCACCACCAGTGACTGCTTCTACTTGTCAGCATTTACTACCGTCCTATAATTACCTTATTTAATGAGACACTTGTGCAACACTTTGGAATCTTTATACTGGAAACATTTCACCACACAGTAACTTCTTTAGTCCAGTGCAGAGAAAGGTGGAAGATGAGGAGGAGTTTGTCAAGACTGATGGACAGAATACATTGACTCTAGGCTGAGGGACTGATTGCCTCAAACTCCTCCTCATCTTCCACCTTTCTCTGCACTGGACTGAAGAAGCCACTGTGTGGTGAAACATTTCCAGAATAAAGATTCCCAGGTGTTGCACAAGTGCCTCATTTATCAACTTGTGGATTTTCTAAACCACTTATACACACCTTGGCTGTAGAAGGCACCTTGACAGTCACCTTTTCTTCCGTGATGGTACGCGCAGGATCTTCATCTGCAACATACATACGAACATAAGAAAGGAGGAACACTAAAGCAGGCCTACTGGCCCATACTAGGCAGGTCCTTCTCAAACCCAAGCCCATTAACAAAAATATATGCCAACCCATTTTCAACGTTACCCAAGGAATAAGCTCTGATAATGGGGATGTTGACCTCTGAAACCCCCTTCCAGGTATACTCAAGGTATTAACTCATAAGGAGCCGAAACACCATGTCTATCACTAGGGCACTACACAACATGAGCAACAATTAAATAGTATCCATTATAAGTACTTGTTTACTTATCAAAAATGTGGTAAATATGCTAAACAATTCTTACAACCACAAATATGGTGATGAATGGTATTTGGGACCTGACGAGCTGTTGGAGTGTGAGCAGGGTAATATTTAGTGAAGGGATTCAGGGAAGCCGGTTATTTTATATAGTCGGACTTGAGTCCTGGAAATGGGAAGTACAATGCCTGCATTTTAAAGGAGGAGCTTGGGATATTGGCAGTTTGGAGGGATATGTTCTGTATCTTTATACGTACAGGAAGGCCCCACTTATACGGCGGGTTAGGTTCCAGGCTAGCGCCGTAAAGCGGAAATCGCCGTAAAGTGGAACACCCTTTTTTTCCACTTATAAATGCATACAAACACTAGATAACAAGTTTACACTAACATATATTAAGTTAGCAATAGAACCAGGCATCAAAAAACAATAAAAAGGTACAATACACACATAGTGCACTCATTACTTACCTTAAAATATTTATAGTCTTAATCTAGGGTGAGACAAGTAGTATTTATTGTAAGAAATCAAGTGTGGTATGTATTGTAATAGGCAGGCTATTTCACCAGGCCACCCCACCCACACATACTATTCTATGATATTTAAGCATCCCAGAGCGATAAAATGTATATACAGTTCACTCATTACTTACCTTAAAATATTTGTAGTCTTAATGTAGGGTCAGGAGTAAGTAAATGAGATAAAACGAATAAATGAGAGAGAGAAAGAATGAATACATGAGAGGTGACAGGCGCAGAGTTATGTAAACAAACCAGGCTCCCACATCTTATATTTATGTTTATTTATTCTATTGTGGGGTGTATTTATCATCTTTTTATGTTATGTATCGTGTTTATTATATAATTTTGAAAAAAATATCATGGCTGGATTAATGAAAATGTGTATATTAACGTAATATACGACATTTAATGAGACTCAGTATTGTTATTATCACCACTTGTGGAAGTCGTCTGCTACACAGCTCACATTTGTTTATTTATTCTACTGTGGGGTGTATTTATCTTATTTATATGTTATGCATCGTGTTTATTATATAATTTTGAAAAAAATATCATGGATGGATTAATGAAAATGTGTATATTACCGTAATATACGACATTTAATGAGACTCCGTGACTATTGTTATTATGGCGTCACTTGTGGAAGTCGTCTGCTACCAGAGATCACATTTATGTTTATTTATTCTACTGTGGGGTGTATTTATCTTATTTATATGTTATGCATCGTGTTTATTATATAATTTTGAAAAAAATATCATGGCTGGATTAATGAAAATGTGTATATTACCGTAATATACGACATTTAATGAGACTCAGTATTGTTATTATCACCACTTGTGGAAGTCGTCTGCTACACAGCTCACATTTATGTTTATTTATTCTACTGTGGGGTGTATTTATCTTATTTATATGTTATGCATCGTGTTTATTATATAATTTTGAAAAAAATATCATGGATGGATTAATGAAAATGTGTATATTAACGTAATATACGACATTTAAATGACTTGATGTATGTAAGTTTATTTAGGTACAGGTATACATAAGTATAATTATCAGAGTATATATAAAATATGAAATAACTTTTAAAAACATTTGAAATTTTGGAGTTTCCAGACAAAATGGAGAGACTTAGTGCTTACTGAGCTCATGGAGAATGTAAACAAACAGGGTGGGGCACGGTGACCGTATTAGAAAGTCAGGTGGGGGGAGCCGTATAGTGAGTTTTGGTCATAATTTGAAATGTCCGTATTAGCGGAACGCCGTAAAGTGAAACGCCGTAAAGCGGGGCCTTCCTGTATATACATCTAAACTGTTGTATTCTGAGCACCTCTGCAAAAGCAGTGATTATGTGTGAGTGAGGTGAAAGTGTTGAATGATGATGAAAGAATTTTCTTTTTGGGGATTTTCTTTCTTTTTGGGTCACCCTGCCTTGGTGGGAGACACCCACCATCCGACTTACGACCTACTCGACATACGACCATTCAACTTACGACCTTGTTTTCTATGCCAAATTTCTGGGAAATAAACAACTGTTTGTGTTGTACACAGTGTTTATCCTAAACCTTTCAGTATAAAATACAGGACTTACGTTCATTTCGACTTACAACCGGCTTCTTGGAACCGAACTCGGTCGTAAGATGGATGGTACCTGTATATATATATATATATATATATATATATATATATATATATATATATATATATATATATATATATATATATATATATACGTGTATATATATATATATATATATATATATATATATATATATACGTGTATATATATATATATATATATATATATATATACAGTGGACCCCCGCATAACGATTACCTCCGAATGCGACCAATTATGTAAGTGTATTTATGTAAGTGCGTTTGTACGTGTATGTTTGGGGGTCTGAAATGGACTAATCTACTTCACAATATTTCTTATGGGAACCAATTCGGTCAGTATTGGCACCTGAACATACTTCTGGAGTGAAAAAATATCGTTAACCGGGGGTCCACTGTATATATATATATATAGGTAGTAGGTTGGTAGACAGCAACCGCCCAGGGAGGTACTACCGTCCTGCCAAGTGAGTGTAAAACGAAAGCCTGTAATTGTTTTACATGATGGTAGGATTGCTGGTGTCCTTTTTTCTGTCTCATGAACATGCAAGATTTCAGGTACGTCTTGCTACTTCTACTTAGGTCACACTACACATACATGTACAAGCGTATATATACATACCCCTCTTGGTTTTCTTCTATTTTCTTTCTAGTTCTTGTTCTTGTTTATTTCCTCTTATCTCCATGGGGAAGTGGAACAGAATTCTTCCTCCGTAAGCCATGCGTGTTGTAAGAGGCGACTAAAATGCCGGGAGCAAGGGGCTAGTAACCCCTTCTCCTGTATATATTACTAAATTTGAAAGGAGAAACTTTCGTTTTTCCTTTTGGGCCACCCTGCCTTGGTGGGATACGACCGGTGTGTTGAAAGAAAGAATATATATATATATATATATATATATATATATATATATATATATATATATATATATATATATATATATATATATATATATATATATATATATATTAATTAATCACGAACCTTTAACTATGACCTCGTACTCGTCCATGTCGGGGCTTGAGCCTTTGCTCGATGTCGGACTATCCTCGTTCTGCTGAGAAAATGGCACAAATTACTTAATGATCCACGCACACACATGCATGCACACACACACATGCACACACACATATGCACACACACACACACACACACACACACACACACACACACACACACACACACACACACACACACACACACACACACACCCACACACACACACACACACACACACACACACACACACACACACACACACACACACACACACACACACACACACACACACACACACACACACATAAATTACACAACTGTTCTCTCATAAAACATGCAGTCAAGAAGACATATTTCAGAAAAGTTCCCTTATCAAATCTATTTTAACATCCTTCAAGATAATTTTCATTTTAGTGGCTATTTTGATTGATAGTTAACCAGGTCACTGCATGGTGTATGCAATGGCTGTAGCATTCTTTTGTTAATATTTAATAGGCATCCTCTAAAACAAACATTAAGATATGTATGCACATTACATAAATACTATCATTACTTAAATGTAGTATACAAAAATTTCATTAATATGTATAATTAATGCATAAATATAAATGTATAAATTCAAGGAGTATGTGGATTAAAATAAGGGTTGGATGCAAAAAAGTGGGTCATAATAAGTGTGTATGCACCTGGAGAAGAGAGGAGCATAGAGGAGAGAGAGAGAGATTTTGGGAGATGTTAAGCAAGCTTTTGAACCAAGTGAGGGAGTAATTGTGGTAGGGGACCTAAATGTTAAAGTAAGATAGACATTTAAAGATGGTGTGGTAGGTAAGTTTGGGGTGCCAGGTGTAAATGATACTGGGGGCCCTTTGATTGAACTTACTATAGAATGGGGGTTTGGTTATAGGTAATACATATTTTAAGAAAAAGAGGATAAATAAGTACACAAGATACGATGCAGGGAGTAATGACAGTACAGTAGTTTGTTGGACTATGTATTGGTAGATATTGATGTAGTTTGGACTGTTGGGTAGACTTCAAGATGTACATGTTTATAGAGGGGCCACATATCAGATCACTTTTTAGATGTAGCTACAGTGAGAGTAAAAGGTAGATGGGATACAAGGAAAATGAAGGCAGTTAGGGTAAGATATAAACAACTACTGGAGGATAGATGGGCTAATGAGAGCATAGGCAGTGGGGCTGATGATGTATGGGATAGGTTTAAGAATGTAGTGTTAGACTGTTCAGCAGAAGACTGTGGTTACAGGAAAGTGGGTGCAGGAGAGAAGAAGAGCAATTGGTGGAATGATGATGTAAAGAGAGTAGTAAGAGAGAAAAGGTTAGCATATGAGAGTTTTTACAAAGTAGAAGTGATGCAAGGAGGGAGGAGTATATGGAGAGGAAAAGAGAGGTTAAGAGAGTGGTGAAGTATTGTAAAAAGAGAGCAAATGAGAGAGTGGGTGAGATGTTATCAACAAATTTTGGAGTGAGATTAATAAGTTGAGGAAGCCTAAGGTAAAAATAGATTTGATTGTTAAAAATAGAAGAGGAGAGTTATTAAATGGAGAGTTAGAGGTATCAGGAAGATGGAGGGAATATTTTGAGGAACTGTTAAATGTTGATGAAGATGGGGAAGCTGTGATTTCATGTATAGGACAAGGAGGAATAACATCTTGTAGGAGTGACGAAGAGCCAGTGTGAGTGTGGGGGAAGTTCATGAGGCAGTAGGTAGAATGAAAGGGGGTAAGGCAGCTGGGATTGATGGGATAAAGATAGAAATGTTAAAAGCAGGTGAGGATATAATTTTGAAGTGGTTGGTGCTTTTATTTAATAAATGTATGGAAGAGGGTAAGGTACCTAGGGACTGGCAGAGAGTATGCATAGTTCCTTTGTGTAAAGGCAAAGGGAACAAAAGAGAATGCAAAAATTATAGGGGAATAAGTCTGTCGAGTATACCTAGTAAAGTATATGGGAAAGTTATTATTGAAAGAATTAAGAGTAAGACAGAGAGTAGGATAGCAGATGAACAAGGAGGCTTTAGGAAGGGTAGAGGTGTTTACAGTAAAACATATAAGTGAACTGTATCTAGATAAGGGTAAAGAGGTTTTTGTGGCATTTATGGATTTGGAAAAGGCGTATGACAGGGTGGATAGGGGGGCAATGTGGCAGATGTTGGAAATGTATGGGATAGGAGGTAGGTTACTGAAACCAGTGAAATTTTTTTTACAAGGATATTGAAGCTCAAGTTAGAGTATGTAGGAGAGAGGGAGATTGTTTCCCAGTAAAAGTAGGCGTTAGACAAAGATGTGTGATGTCACCATGGTTGTTCAATATATTTATAGATGGGGTTGTAAAAGAAGTGAATGCTCAGGTGTTGGTAAGAGGTTTGGGGTTAAAAGATAAAGAATCTAACACAAAGTGGGAGTTGTCACAGTTGCTCTTTGGTGATGACACTGTGCTTATGGGAGGTTCTGAAGAGAAGTTGCAGAGATTGATGGATGAGTTTGGTATGGTATGTAAAAGAAGAAAATTGAAAGTGAATATAGGAAGCAATGGAAGCAATGAGGGGAATGTTGGAGAGTACAGTGATATCAACGCTCTTATATGGGTGAATGTTGCAACAAGGAGAAGGCTGGAGGCAGTGGAGATGTTGTGTCTGAGGACAATGTGTGGTGTGAACATAATCCAGAGAATTCATAGTTTGGAAAATAGGAGAAGGTGTGGGATTACCAAAACTATTATCCAGAGGGCTGAGGAGGGGTTGATGAGGTGGTTCAGATGTTTAGAGAGGATGAAACAAAATAGAATGACTTTGAGTGTATAAATCTTTAGTGGAGGAAAGGCAGGGTAGAGGTCAACCTAGGAAAGGTTGGAGGGAGGGGGTAAAGGAGGTTTTGTGTACAAGGGGCTTGGACTTCCAGTAAGAATGTGTGAGCGTGTTAGATAGGAGCGAATGGAGACAAATGGTTTTTAGGACTTGACGTGCCATTGGAGTGTTAGCAGGGTAATGTTTATGAAGGGATTCTGGGAAACCAGCAGGCAGCACTTGAGTCCTGGAGATGGGAAGTACAGTGCCTGCACTCTGAAGGAGGGGTGCTAATACTGCAGTTTTATAACTGTAGTGTAAGTGCACCTTTGGCAAGACAGTGATGGAGTGAATGATGGTGAAAGTTTTTTCTTTTTTGGTCCACCCTACCTTGGTAGGAAACTGCTGATATGTTAATAAAATAAATAATGAAATAAAAGATTAGTAATAATAATCTTTATTTCTATTAGTACATGTACAAGGTATACAGGCCATGACCATAGCTGACAGCAATGACATACTTCTATATAGAAAGCCCCTTGTTATGCTGAGTATTCTGGGCAAATTAGGTCAATTTTGTCCCCAGGATGCAACCCACACCAGTCGACTAATATCCAGGTACCTATTTTACTACTAGGTGAACAGGGACAGTAAGTATAAGGAGACATGCCTAATGTTTCCACCTGTCTCACAAAATTGCAGTGACATGATTGCAAACAAACCATACCACAGGTGGAGCTTGAACCCACAGTCAGAGAGTCATAAAACTCCAGACCGACACATTATCCACTGGGTCAGCTCGCCCAGTGGATAACGCATCGGTCTGGAGTTTTATGACTCTCTGACTGTAGGTTCAAACCCCACCCGTGGTATGGATTTTTTCCACCTGTACCGGGCACTGAACCACGGACCTCAGTGTGTAAGCTGAGTGAGAGACCAACCCAGATATGAGACCTACGTCTCCTACCAATATTACAAGTACACATATTACACATAGTTTCTTTGATTCAGTAAACACAAAACCAGGAACTTGATACACAGACCTTTTCAAATACCTTGATTTTCCCATATTTTCATATTTTTAAATTTTTATTGCAGTTTCAGAAATTTTAATACAGAAAGCTCTTTTATAGAGAGATGTTTTTTAAATGTAACTGAAAAACTGGATACAAAATTGAATAACGTAATTCCTCCTTTGTAAGTCATATGTGTCGTAAGAGGCAATTAAAATGCTTGCAGCAACGTGCTAGTAACCCCTTTTCCTGTATACATTACTAGATGCTGGAAGCAAGGGGATAGTAACCCGTTCTCCTGTATAAATTATTAAATTTAAAAAGAAAAGCTTTTGTTGTTCTTTTTAGGTCACCCGGCCTTGGTGGGAGATAGCCAGTTTATTGAAAAAAAATGAGTAATGCAATATCAGAGGAACTTTTTCAATTGCAATCATAAAAGCTACATTATTTTTGTATCACAAAAAGAAATACAATTTTTAATATGACTATCACACAGGGTGTAAAGACTGGCAGGATCAACAGTGATCACACTTTCAGTCACATTAATAGTGTACAATCAGCTTCATAATTAAAATTAAAGTTGAACACATCAGTTTTTTGGGGTAATGTTATTTGCAAGTTTATTAGAACATGCATTTGTCTTGCATTTGATGAAAACAACGGAGACAAAAATATATTCCAAAAATATTACTTTGTGATCAATTTGTACAAAGTAATATTGTTATTTGTTATGTGCAACATCAAGATTATTATTCTTATAAACGTTCAATTTTGACTAACTCGCACTAGTATTAAGGTAAAATAATAAATAATAAAAAAGATAACCGCTCTTATCCTGTCTAGACTTCAGTAGTTTTAAAGTATTAGGATTAGTCTGTCCGAAACTGCAATTACACACTGAAAAATTTTCTAAGAAATAAAATCTTTATCTTTATTTTTAAAGCAAATATGAACTCACCACACATACATAAAATGGCCATTAACAAAAAAAAAAAATCAATGCATCTGATAAATGTTGAGTGGGTTTAGAGCTTATTTTTTATTATAAATAATAATAATAATAATAATAATAATAATAATAATAATAATAATAATAATAATAATAATAATAATAATAAATGTAGAAAAAAGGATAATTTACGAAATACCTCGACCCACCTTGGCTGCACCGGCGGGTGTGTGATTTTTCTCGATAGATGTGAGCTGCTTCTCTCTCTTAAGGATGTCGCTCACCACTACATTCTTGAAAATATATGACAGTGTGATTATGCTGTAATTTTATTTGTTAAACGTTGCTGCATATGACAAAAAACTTCACAGACTGTGAATGATATTGGATAACTTGGGAAAATCCGGTCTCTCTCTCTTAGAAACGAATGGATATAAATGTATATTTTTTTAACACATCAGCCATGTCCCACTGGGGCAGGGTGACCTGGAGGAATATATGTAACTGTATATACAGTTTTCCTTGATTACTATTGGACATATGGTTAATATCATTCCAGATATACATTAGGGACCGACGTGTACTATATGTGTTTTATTGCATGCCAAGGAACATGCAAGGAGCTTACCTAGACACTACTGAAAGACTTCAAGGAACTGGGCCTACCCTATCTTTCCTCAATAATGATGATGCTTTATTTCTTTGAGCCTCACAAATAATGTAGATATTACATGGGTGCATGAATAAAATGGTAAGCACAAAAGAAACCTATTAATTATGCAATGTATTTCAAGTAACAAATATGATTATCTTCAACTCCTCAAGTGCTGTATTGCCTTTATGGGGTTCAGTATTTCCCATTAATACAGTGTAACAATAATAATTATATCGGTCGGGTCACCATATGGAGAAGACCCGGGCCGGAAGTACCGGCAAACCTCTAATGAATGAATGAATCAGAAATATAGTATTATCATGAGCAATTTATTTATTTATTTATTTATTTTATGTCTTTGTAAACAGTACATTGAGATTTTGTATTTACAATAGTGGGTTGCAATACAAAGAGAGCCACTATTATGCCTAGGCATTATGGGCCAACTTAACATTATTGGCTTACAGTCTACTTAACACTAAGGAGTATATCAAAGCTGTACATTAGGATAGTAAATAACAAAAAAGGCACAATACCGTGAGTGTGACTTTGTCAATGGTCCAAGTCGGACCGAAACGTCGTCGTAAGCTTCTCTCTTTTATGTGCGGGTTATTTGTGCATTAGGATAGTAATTATTTCATAGTTGTACAATAGAATATTAATTATAAATGAATAAAAATTTGTATAATACAAAGATATATAGTACAGTGGACCCCCGCATAACGATGGCATCACATAGCGATTTTTCCGCATACCGATTACTTTTATCGCAAAATTTTTGCCGCGCATACCGATTAAAAACCCGCTCACCGATTTTCGTCCGAGACGCGTCCAATGTGCCCTCAGCCAGCCTCACATGTGCCGCCCGTCCCATTGTTTACCAGCCAGCCTCCGCGGTAACATCCAAGCATACACTCGGAATATTTCGTATTATTACAGTATTTTCGGTGCGTGCTGTTTCTGGAAAATAAGTGACCATGGGCCCCAAGAAAGCTTCTAGTGCCAACCCTACACCTCAAAGGGTAAGAATTACTATAGAAATGAAGAAAGAGATAATTGATAAGTATGAAAGTGGAGTGCGTATAGCCGACCTAGTCAAGCTGTACAAGAAACCCCAATCAACCATCGCTACTATTGTGGGCACCAGAAAGACAATCAAGGAAGCTGTTCTTGCCAAAGGTTCAACTGTGTTTTCGAAACAAAGATCGCAAGTGATGGAAGATGTTGAGAGACTCTTATTGGTGTGGATAAATGAAAAACAGCTAGCAGGAGATAGCATCTCTCAAGCGATCATATGTGAAAAGGCTAGGAAGTTGCATGAGGATTTAATTAAAAAAATGCCTGCAACTAGTGATGATGTGAGTGAATTTAAGGCCAGCAAAGGTTGGTTTGAGAGATTTAAGAAGCGTAGTGGCATCCATAGTGTGATAAGGCATGGTGAGGCTGCCAGTTTGGACCACAAAGCGGCTGAAAAATATGTGCAGGAATTCAAGGAGTACATAGAAACTGAAGGACTGAAACCTGAACAAGTGTTTAATTGTGATGAAACAGGCCTGTTCTGGAAGAAAATGCCAAGCAGGACCTACATTACTCAGGAGGAAAAGGCACTCCCAGGACATAAGCCTATGAAAGACAGGCTTACTCTTCTCATGTGTGCCAATGCTACTGGTGATTGCAAAGTGAAGCCTTTATTAGTGTATCACTCTGAAACTCCCAGAGCGTTCAGGCAAAAGAATGTCCTCAAGGATAATTTGTGTGTGCTGTGGAGGGCAAACAGTAAGGCATGGGTCACTAGGGAATTTTTCTATAACTGGTTACACCATGCATTTGCCCCCAATGTGAAAAATTACCTAAATGAAAAGAAATTAGAACTTAAGTGCCTCCTGGTGTTAGACAATGCCCCTGGTCATCCTACAGACGTGGCAGAGCGACTTTATGGGGACATGAGCTTCATTAAGGTGAAGTTTTTGCCTCCTAATACCACTCCTCTCCTGCAGCCCATGGACCAGCAGGTTATTTCCAACTTCAAGAAACTGTACACAAAAGCTCTGTTTGAAAGGTGCTTTGTAATGACCTCAGAAACTCAACTGACTCTAAGAGAGTTTTGGAGAGATCACTTTAATATCCTCAATTGTGTAAACCTTATAGGTAAGGCTTGGGAGGAAGTGACTAAGAGGACCTTGAATTCTGCTTGGAAGAAACTGTGGCCAGAATGTGTAGACAAAAGGGATTTTGAAGGGTTTGAGGCTAACCCTGAGAATCCTGTGCCAGTTGAGGAATCCATTGTGGCATTGGGAAAGTCCTTGGGGTTGGAGGTTAGTGGGGAGGATGTGGAAGAGTTGGTGGAGGAGGACAATGAAGAACTAACCACTGATGAGCTGATAGATCAACTTCAAGAGCAAGAGGCCAGACCTGGGGAAACTGGTTCAGAGGAGGGGAGAGAGAAATTGAAGAAGTTGCCTACTACAAAGATAAAGGAAATCTGTGCAAAGTGGCTTGAAGTGCAAACCTTCATGGATGAAAATCACCCTCACACAGCTATTGCAAGCCGTGCTGGTGATTATTACACTGACAATGTTGTGAAACACTTTAGGCAAGTCATAAAGGAACGAGAGGTACAGGCCACTATGGACAGATATCTTGTGCGAAAGAAGTCCAGTGACTCTGAAGCTGGCCCTAGTGGCATTAAAAAAAGAAGGGAAGTAACCCCAGAAAAGGACTTACTACCTCAAGTCCTAATGGAAGGGGATTCCCCTTCTAAACAGTAAGAAGATAATGCTCTCCCCTCCTCCCATCCCATCAATCATCACCAGATCTTCAATAAAAGTAAGTGTCATGTAAGTGTGCATGCCTTTTTCAGTTTGTGTGTATTAAAATTAACATTTCATGTGGTAAAAAAATTTTTTTTTCATACTTTTGGGCGTCTTGCACGGATTAATTTTATTTCCATTATTTCTTATGGGGAAAATTCATTCACATAACGATTATTTCGCATAACAATTATCCCTCTTGCACGGATTAAAATCGTTAACCGGGGGTCCACTGTATTCGAAAATGCTTTTTGTCAAAACAATGATTCAATTATATTCCTGTCAACAATGGATAAAAGGTTCAAAGTGATTGTTTCAGTTATGATGTGGGAGTATATAGGTGAGTAAGTGTGTACTGAGTATTTAGCATTTAGTCTAGGGTGATTAAGTGGCTTTTGAGAAGAGTCTTAAATTGATTTTCAGACTGGGTTACTTTAATATCTTCTGGTAATGAATTCCATATTTTGGGGCCCTTTATGTGCACAGAGTTTCTACACAGTGTGATATGGACACCAGGTATATCAAAAAGAGATCTGTGTCTTGTGTTGTGGTCATGTGTCCTGTTTAGGTTGGTGAGAAGTCTGAGTGGGGGGGTTTATATTTGCGTGTATTGTTCTGTGTATGTAGTAGGCACATGAATAAGTATGGATTTCCCTTCTCAAAAATTTTTAAACACTATGACTTCTTCGAGTTTAGTTCATAGGTGATTAAATTCTTACTACTGTTATAATTATTATTATTATTATTATCATCATTATTATTATTACTGTATTATTAAAAAGTTGTGGATGAGTACATTTGAACCATATTTATCAGTATTTCCAAGTGACACACAAAAAATCACTTATACAACACTTCTTACCCATCTCTCTGACAGTAGGACCTTTACTGTATATCTGACACCAACTTATCTCATAAACCATGACAGCATCTTTCCAGCTGACACCCTTCTCTCAAAACCCTATCTCTCACCTCTATCATTCACTGCTGTATGACCTTTCCCTGTTGACCTCTTTCCACAGACATAACAACAATTATCAAAAACCTGGGTTTGCATTTGCTAAGTACAAAATTTAAATCTACACTATGCTTTAAAATATCCTATATTGACTCTTAAGCTGAGCTCTAAACAGATTATAAATAATTATATTAATTATACAAAAATCTCACATTAATAGCCAATATGGTGGTGTATTGGTCCCTTAATGCACCTTAGGCCATTATTTTGGATGCTACAGGTCAAAAATTACTGAAAATATAAAACACACACAAACTTAAAGCAATTTTCTAAGAATGCTTTTGAGTTATTGGCCAAAAAACTAATATGTACCTCATAAAAATAAGTTTTGAAAACTTGAAAACTATCTATGAGGTTTTAAAAGAAAAACATATACGTATATGTAATTCAATATTACTCTAAATACATTACTTACATGCAAGGTTACAAGTGATTATTTTAAACGAATTTAGAGAAACATATAAGAAGTTGAGTATGTAATGAGTTTAGTGTAGTTCCCCTTAACTCACTGTCACACTGAGAACAAAATACCAGAAAACTTGAATATTGAAATACTAAATGAAAAGTGCAAATTAAAAAATTAACTATACATATGAGTTGAAATTTGTAAGTTATATTTATGTTTATTGTTGTTGTTGTTAGTTTTATAGGGATAAAAACTGTGACACAGGTCACTGTCACAGGATGACCTGTGATAGTCTCTATGATGAAGGTGCGAGATGGTGTGTCCGAGGACACGGGAAGGTGGGAGACAATGGTCTTATGGTGCCACAGCAGTAGTGATTGCTGGCTTACTTGTGCTGATCTGAATAATAATAATAATAATAATAATAATAATAATAATAATAATAATAATAATAATAATAATAATAATAAAATAATAATAATGTTTATTTCAGCTTGACACAATGTTTGTACAAAGATGAATGACATTTAGGTGTGCATGCAAAAAGCCCCTTAATATGCAGAGCATTTAAGAGCCTAATTTAAGATTACAATGGCAATAACTAATTAATTGCTGACTGCAAAGGTGGGAAGGGGAATAGGAGGACGTTGCTTGTCAGGACACAGGACGAGTGTTTCCTAACATGGCTATTTGTTACATAAACCACAGAACGGGTGGGGGTTGAACCCAAGGCAAGTCCTAAAACTCCAGGCCAGTGTGTAAGCCACTTGGCCAGCTGGCCGTGTTATTACGATTTTATGAGTTATTTGTTACTTGTCAACTTATTGACCGGTGGGGCATCCACTGGTTCACCACAGCTTGGTTCCACCTCATTTAAAATAAACAAATGACTAAAACAAAGGGACACCCTACGATGTCTTTTGAGCAAACTCAACATCCAAACTATGGGAAAATTACTTAAAAAATGCAGCATTTATGAACAAAAAAATCTGCAATACAGATGTGTTAGAAACATCACACATGATGGAAATCACATCATGGGTGAAATGCCAGTGTATAATAAGACTCCACAGTGTTCAGTTCCTGGACACACTATGTGCCTCTCTAATCTTTGGACTACTGCCCACTTAATAAGATATCACGAGATCCCCAATGGAAATAAGTCACTCCGTCTGATTTTTTCAGGTTACCATGGTGGGTAATTTACACACGTTATTATGTATGATAATTGAACTTACGTGTACTTGTACCTAAGTAAACTTAATGAGAATAGGCTACCTGGAATATATCTGGAGGGTGTTTTGGGGGGTCAATGCCCCTGCAGCCCAGTCCATGACCAGGCCTTGTGGTGGATCAGGGCCTGATCAACAAGGCTGTTACTGCTGGCCGCACATAAGCTGACATACGAACCACAGCCCAGCTGGATAGTTTTAAGCGTTGGATAAGAAATATTCACACACTATGTTGTGACCAATGGTGATAATAAAAAACTTAATGTAGTGTGGAAAGAACAAGGAGACAAAGCATTCTAATGGAAGTCTACATAATAACATCTACTTTGCTTTTACTTAATACAAGTTATTTACACTGTATATGTATACTGTGCTGCACTATATGACCCTCGTAGGTTCAGCGCTTAATTATGATTGTAATAATAATAATAATAATAATAATGATAATATGTATACTGTATGTAAAAATGAAAAACAGAGCAAACCAGATCTACTCCTTATAAGTTAACAAAAGCTGTATAAGAAAGAAAACATAATATAACTCATCATCCTTAACCCTTAAACTGCTCAAATGTAGATCTACGTTTGTGCGTGTAGCACTCTGAACGTAGATCTATGTTCAATTTTACATTCTTTCTTATGTAAAAAAAAGCAGATCTACATTCGGAGTGCTACGCGCTCAAACGTAGATCTACATTTGGACAGTTTAAGGGTTAAAATATACATAATGCATTCTTCTACAATAAATAAAATAAATCATAAAAAAATATATAGTCAGGCTTTTAATCCATGGTTATAGTTACTCACTACATCAAAGATGAGTTGACTCCTAGTAGTATAATTAATCTAAATAATTTTATCTTACAAATATTTCTAAAATTAGTTGTCAGTAAAACATTGTTAATAGTACACAATAGGTGTGGTACACTGCATTACATACAAGCCTTTGAAGATGGACTAATGAATGTTATAAGAGAGGTGAGGTTTAGTGTATGAGTATTGGCCACACCCGAGCTAAACTGCTCCTTACTGGGCTGACTGTAGTGGCTCCAGCACTCTTGTGGCTGGTGGCTTCTTGCTGCACTGCAGGTTTCTCAGTAGTGCTAGCAACATCTTCTTGCACTGCCTCGGCAAGGGCAGCTTCGACACTTTCTTGCACTATCTGGTCTGTTGGTGTGGAAACTGGAGAGTCTGAAGGTGTGCAAGTGAGGGTTTGAACAGGTACTGTGGATGATTTTAAGGATGAATCAGGTAATATTGTTTCTGTTGCACTCTGTGTATGTGGGTCAGAAGTTACTAAATCTTCTACATCACTAATCGCTACTACTGTGGTGGCTGTGGAGGACTCGTCTGTGGATACTGGAGACTGTTCTGACCGAACCTCCTCTATTTGTACAGGTGGACGACTGGTTGCAATCTTTGACTCATGGTGGGGCTCAGAAGTGTCTGTGGTTGCTGCTGCTAACAGCTCCAGTGCAGCACGGGTGGTGGAGGCTGCAACTGCTTCTGCAATGGCTTCCAAAGAGGGACTAATTGGATGTGGCGTTCCTTCACTGGCAGCTTCCATGAGCTCTCGTGACAGCAGAGTCTGTGTAAATGATTTAATATTGCTGTCTCTGTCTTCCTCAGGTAAGCGAGGTGGTACTGGGCTATGTGGTCGTGGTGGCATAGTTTGTTGATCTGGATCAGTTACAGTGTGGTGTATGCTTGCTTCTGGTACTGCTTCAGTAATGTCCTTTGTGGTACATCTTATTCCCTTCTCTATGTTAGCTTCATCATGTGTATGATGCACTTCATAAGAGATAATCTGATCTGATGTTAGAGTGCTAATGGAGGGTGGTAATGGGGAAGATAAAGGTGCGGTAAATGTCTCTATTTTGGATTCCTTTGAAGCTTTCATATCTAAGTCTTTATGCTTTACTGAATCATCACATTTGTCCACTTGTTCTGGTGTGTCTTTTGGTTTATCAGTGCTTTGCTTCTCCTTAGCAGATGTTATAGTGCTTGATGAACTAGTCCCAGCTTCATCACGATGCTCCAGTCCTAAAAATGCAAGACTTACATGACTGGTTACTATACATGGAACAGCTCCAGCCTCACTAGCTTCAATCTCCACATTCTGCATTGGTGTTGAGTCAACCACTTTAGTATCTTTTACCAAGAGCTGAGTCTCTGAAGGCAGCAGTGCATCAAGGTAGATTTCTGTGACCTTTTGGGATTGAACTGGGCCGTAACTCCCAGCTCTTGTTTCCACTCCATCTTTGTCATGGCGGAAAGAAGTATTTAGACCGACAACGGTGATCCCTTGTTCTACATCAGTTTGTGTACTGTGTTCTTTGCTCTCAGCTACAGGAGTTGGAAGAGGTAAAGCAAACGATGTTTGTGTTCCCTGACCTCTAACTTCAGCCTCAGACGCTTCATCCACATCTCCACTTGGCTGACATTCCACAGGTGCCTGTGTATCAACTGCAACTTCTTGAGATAATTCCTTGCTGTTGACCTCAAGAAGAGGTTGATTTTCTTCAGCAAATGAAACAAAGTCAGAAATATCAGCTCCAGTCTCTGTTGTCTCTGAAGAAACTTCTTCTGCCCCAGTCTCACTGCTTGGAGGAGATTCTGAAGGTAGTTTAAATGTTACTTCCTTTACTACTGTACCCACAGGCTTCTTACTAAGACCTTCCTCTTTAAGTGCACTGACATGTGGAGTACCAGTCTCTTGATCTACAGCAGCCTTAGGAGAGGAAGTGGAATCAGGTGTAGCAGCTGCAGTTGGAGTAGTACTTTCCTGGGGTACTGCAGTGACTAGTTCTGTCGGTTGAATAATATGTATTGGTTCTGGTTTGGCAACTTGCAATGGCTGGACAGGTTGAGCCACATCACTTCCTTGTTGTGATTCAGAAACCTGTTCTGGCTGTGTTGATGCAATAGCTTTGGTGCCTTTCTCTTTTTCTACTGCTTGAGGTGATTGAATTACTTCTTCCTTCTGATCTGCAACTTGGGATGGTTGAATCTCTTCCTTCTGTTCTGCAACTTGGGATGGTTGAATCTCTTCCTTCTGATCTGCAACTTGGGATGGTTGAATCTCTTCCTTCTGTTCTGCAACTTGGGATGGTTGAATCTCTTCCTTCTGATCTGTAACCTGGGATGGTTGAATCTCTTCTTTCTGATCTGCAACTTTTGATAGTTGAATCTCTTCCTTCTGATCTGCAACTTGGGATGGTTGAATCACTTCTTCCTTTTGATCTACAGCTTGGGGTGCTTGAATCACTTCTTCTCTTTCAATCTTCTGCTCTGGTTGCACAGGCTGAGCCACCTCTGGTGAAGCAGAGTCTATCGGCACTGCCTCATTTTCTTTTCGTGTAGAATCTAGAGACAGTTGATGTTGCACTGTAGTCTGTACTTCCAAAGGTTGAGCATCCTTTGCCTGAACATTGTGAGGTACTGAAATATCTAAGGATCCACTTGCTAGTTCGGCATCAGTCGTCATTTTTGCTTCTTCAGAAGGTGATACTCCACCTTTAGTCTCTCCCTGTGGTAATCCTTTAATCTTTTCTTCTTCCTCTGGTGTAGGGTGTTCTTCGGTGCTTTCTTCTGCCACCTCCTCCTGGGTCTCACCAGCCTCTACTGGTAGCTCTTTGTGAGCAGGTGAAAATAAGGCTTGATTTTCCTGGGATAAAACTTTAATTTGGGGCTGATCATGTAATTTAGTCTCCTGGTCACTCGTACCATCCTCTACATCCACTACAGCTTCTACCACTGGGATTTGGGATTTAATATTGTCTACCGCTGCTTTCAGGGGTGTTATATCTATTTCTACATTTTCAGAAGGCAGAACAACATCTACAGCAGTGGTTGGGGGTTGGGGTACATCTACTTTCACCTCCCGAGGCACAACCTCCTCATCCTCAAGAACCTCTTCCTCGGAGGTTGAGTTGTCATCTACATGAGCCTTTAAATGAGGCTCCTGCACCCTCCCAGCCTCCAACAAGGGAGCCCCATCTACCAAAACCTCCGAGAAACTAGACATCTGGTCTACCTGGAGCTCCTGCAGGTGGCGCTGGAGGGACGTGGGTAGAGAAGTGTCATCACTAAGCGTCGTTGTCAGCGCTTCGCTGCTGTAGTCTTCTTCACTTGTTACATCACCCACCTCTTCCTGGACAGGAAGATACACCTTGAGCTATGAAAATGATTGTAACAGTCAAATGGTAATTTTTAACACATAAGCCAACTCCCACCAAGGCAGGGTGACCGAAAAAGAAACACTTTTAGCATCATTCACACTATCACTGTCTTGCCAGAGGCATGTAGATATATGTTCATTGAAGAATTCCAGTAGTTATGCCTTAAAAGAGAATAGTAATGTTAAGGATGGGACGATTCCAAAAGTTTGGCTAATACCAACAACATAAAAATTAACCAATACCAATATTTTGGCACACCCCTCAGTAACATTACAGAAAAATTTCCTTATATCAATGGCACAGAGATTAAAATTAATATATCCTATGAAGATGCCTTATCCTTCCCCACATGCCAAAATTATGACAATAATTATATCTTGTAATATAAAAGCAAATAATAATCTCAAATCAATTCTAGATGTGCAGGTGCATCTCAACTTATGATGGTTCAACTTTACGATAGTACAAAAGCAATTACTTTGGAGATGAAACTTAAGATAATTACCCAGCATGAAGGTGGCAAGTCCCTAACTTTTATTCATTTTACTTTTCAATACTGGTATTTAATTATAGTAATTATTTGTTTATTTACTTATTCAGTGACAGTAGTTATTTACTTATTTATTTAGCATATCACATTCATATTCGACTTACGGTGGGTTTGATGGAATGTAACCCCATTGTAAGTCAAGGAATACAGGTCCACATCCCTTTATCCAAAATTCTGAAATTCGAAGGGTTGTTTTTTTTCTGGAGTGTGGAGTGTCAGTCATCTCTACATAACTTCAACGCCGCTACATGGCGGTGTGACCCATCACTCACAGCCAGAGTGGCAGGCATCAGTTGTGTCTCAGCACTTGTAGTATTCATGCGTGTATCTGCTGTTCACTGATATTTTGTTTTTGCTTTTTATTTTGTGACTGTGTTTAATTTCACTGTGAAAATGTCAATACGAGCTGCAGATACCCCTATGGGTAACTGTGAGAAAAAGAAAAGGAAGCATCTGACACTATCAGTAAAGAAAGTAGAGTTACTGCAGAAGCTTGATCGTGGTGTGTCAGTGTGGCATCTTACTGAAGAATATGGTATTGGAACTACCACTGTTTATGATGACACTTGAAGAAGTCTTTAAAAATGCTGTCTGTCAATCGTCTTGAGAATCATGTTCCTAGTCTATAATTATCCAATTGAAGATTGAGGCACTTATGCAACATATGGGAATCTTTATTCAGGAAATGTTTCGCCACACAGTGGCTTCATCAGTCCAATACAAAGCAGAAGGTGTAAGGAGAGGAGGAGTTTGAGGTAATCAGTCCCTCAGCCTGGAGTCGATGTGTTCAGTCCATCAATCTTGTAGAATGTACAGCATAGGGCCATAGATGTGGCTTATATACTGTAGTCAGGTGAGGTGAAGCAGGAGGAGGCGGGGTCATAGTGGTACCATCCACTAGTCGAAGTAGGTCTTTATCCTAAGGTTGGACAAGTGTTGAAGAATTCTTTGCAAAAAGATCCCATGATGCTGCATTGTCTGACAGTTGTGATGAATAAAGATTCCCATATGTTGCATAAGTGTCTCAATCTTCAACTTTGTAAATGAATGGTTCAGAGAACCGACATGTTGATAAATTAGACACATGTGCAACTCTTGGGTATCTTTATTGAGGAAACGTTTCGCCACACAGTGGCTTCATCAGTCCATACAAAGGAGAATCTTGAAGAACAGGAGGAGAATGAGGTAATCAGTCCCTCAAGGTTGAGGGACTGATTACCTCATTCTCCTCCTGTTCTTCAAGATTCTCCTTTGTATGGACTGATGAAGCCACTGTGTGGCGAAACGTTTCCTCAATAAAGATACACAAGAGTTGCACATGTGTCTAATTTATCAATCTTCAACTTGTCGGTTTTTCAAACCATTCATCACAACTGTCAGACAATGCAGCATCATGGGATCTTTTTACAAAGAATTCTTCAACACTTGTCCAACCCTAGGACGAAGACCTACTTCGACTAGTGGATGGTACCGCTATGACCCTGCCTCCTCCTGCTTCGCCTCACCTGACTACAGTATATAAGCCACATCTACGGCCTTATGCTGTACATTCTACAAGACTGGTGGACTGAACACATCGACTCCAGGCTGAGGGACTGATTACCTCAAACTCCTCTCCTTACACCTTCTGCTTTGTATTGGACTGATGAAGCCACTGTGTGGCGAAACGTTTCCTGAATAAAGATTCCCATATGTTGCACAAGTGTCTCAATCTTCAACTTGTCGGTTTTTCAAACCATTTATCACAATTATCCAATTATTTATCAATACATGTATATTACTCTATAAATAAACCATTTGTAGTCTTTATTTATCCCACTTAGTGTGAGTATTCATACGTTTTTGCTGCAGTGCTAATGTTTGATTATGGGGTGCTGCCCTAGACCCCACCTTCATTCTGAAATTCGAAAGATTCTGAAATATGAAACACTACTGGCCCCAAGGGTTTCGGATAAAGGGATGTGGACCTGTACCTACATTCTTATTCTCATTTACAGAAACTCCCCTACACACGAACATTCGTGTTGTGAGCTTTCGGTAATACAAACACAATTTGTTTTATTAAATTTATATTATCTCACCTTCTATTTTATTAAATTTATATTATCTCACCATCTGTTTTATTAAATTTATATTATCTCACAGTCTGCTTTATTAAATTTATATTATTTACAAAACTTTATTATAAACATTATCAACTTTATTTCATTTATAACACATTTTGTTTACTAGCGTACAGTATGTATTTTTCCTGTGTTCGTGTATACTGTATACGTACATGTATTGGACTTACAAACATATGGACTTACGAACGACCACTCGGAACTGAACCTGTTCGTAAGTAATGGAGACTCTGTACTAGCAATCGTAAATTAGTGTTAAAGCTGCCCAAAATGCCTTGTATAATGAAGGTCTTTCTATAAAGTAATTTATACATGTCAGTCACACTAATTGTATTATATGCTGTACCCCACTTTATTGAAATAATTTTTTTTCCTTTGTTACTGTGGAGGCTTTTAAATGCATTATTGAATTTTGGATGCACTTTTCCAATTGCATTTACAAAAAATATTCACATGGTCATTTTTTTAGGAATAGCTGAAAATAAAAATGGCCTGAACTACTTTCCAAAATTTTTATAAATATACGTGTAGATCCAATTTAACAAGACCTAGAAGTACATAATGAAAAACTAAATTACTATCGGCATTTTGTCTAAATTAAATACCCAACCAGGCAGTGGTTTTAAAATTAAATACCCAACGAGGTAGCGGAAAAGCAAGAAATTGAAAAATGTTTGCTAAAACATTATTTTATTGCATATTTTGACCAGAAGCAGACTGGGTGTACTGGAAGATTGGGTGTACTGGAAGATGGGATGTACTGGAAGACCGGATGTACTAGAAGATTGGGTGTACTGGAAGATTGGATGTACTGGAAGATTGGGTATACTGCAAGACTGGATGTACTGGAAGATTGGGTGTACCGGAAGACTGGGTGTACTGGAAGATTGGATATACCGGAAGATGGGGTACTGGAAGATTTGGTGTACACTAAGGGCCACTTGCACATCAACAAGGTAGAAATCATACCATACACAAAATTCTACAATAATAACACGTGACATGAAGAACAATTGGAGTGCACAAAGAACAACTGGAGTGCATAAAGGATAACTGGAGTGCATCAAGAACAACTGGGGTGCATAAAGAACAACTGGAGTGCATAAAGAACAACTGGAGTGCATGAAGAACAACTGGAGTGCATAAAGAACAACTGGGGTGCATAAAGAACAACTGGAGTGCATAAAGAACAACTGGAGTGCATAAAGAACAACTGGAGTGCATAAAGAACAACTGGAGTGCATCAACAACAACTGGGGTGGATAAAGAACAACTGGAATGCAGGGAACATGAACAAGCTCAGCATGATTATAATTCCCATTACTCCCTGGAAAGACAATACAACTGAGATCTGATGTACATGCTAGCCTGACTGATGTCTGGTGTACATGCTAGCCTGACTGACGTCTGGTGTACATGCTAGCCTGACTGACGTCTGGTGTACATGCTAGCCTGACTGACATCTGATGTACATGCAAGCCTGACTGACGTCTGGTGTACATGCTAGCCTGACTGACATCTGATGTACATGCTAGCCTGACTGACGTCTGGTGTACATGCTAGCCTGACTGACATCTGGTGTACATGCTAGCCTGACTGAGGTCTGGTGTACATGCTAGCCTGACTGAGGTCTGGTGTACATGCTAGCCTGACTGACGTCTGGTGTACATGCTAGCCTGACTGACGTCTGGTGTACATGCTAGCCTGACTGACATCTGATGCACATGCTAGCCTGACTGACGTCTGGTGTACATGCTAGCCTGACTGACATCTGATGTACATGCTAGCCTGACTGACGTCTGGTGTACATGCTAGCCTGACTGACGTCTGGTGTGCATGCTAGCCTGACTGAGGTCTGGTGTACATGCTAGCCTGACTGACATCTGATGTACATGCTAGCCTGACTGAGGTCTGGTGTACATGCTAGCCTGACTGACATCTGATGTACATGCTAGCCTGACTGAGGTCTGGTGTACATGCTAGCCTGACTGACATCTGATGTACATGCTAGCCTGACTGACGTCTGGTGTACATGCTAGCCTGACTGACGTCTGGTGTACATGCTAGCCTGACTGACGTCTGGTGTACATGCTAGCCTGACTGAGGTCTGGTGTACATGCTAGCCTGACTGACATCTGATGTACATGCTAAACTGACTGATGTCTGGTGTACATGCTAGCCTGACTGACGTCTGGTGTACATGCTAGCCTGACTGACGTCTGGTGCACATGCTAGCCTGATTGACATCTGGTGTACATGCTAGCCTGACTGACGTCTGGTGTACATGCTAGCCTGACTGACGTCTGATGTACATGCTAGCCTGACTGAGGTCTGGTGTACATGCTAGCCTGATTGACATCTGGTGTACATGCTAGCCTGACTGACGTCTGGTGTACATGCTAGCCTGACTGACGTCTGATGTACATGCTAGCCTGACTGAGGTCTGGTGTACATGCTAGCCTGACTGAGGTCTGGTGTACATGCTAGCCTGACTGACGTCTGGTGTACATGCTAGCCTGACTGAGGTCTGGTGTACATGCTAGCCTGACTGACGTCTGATGTACATGCTAGCCTGACTGACGTCTGGTGTACATGCTAGCCTGACTGACCTCTGGTGTACATCCTAGCATGACTGAGGTCTGGTGTACATGCTAGCCTGACTGACATCTGGTGTACATGCTAGTCTGACTGGCATCTGGTGTACATGCTAGCCTGACTGACATCTGGTGTACATGCTAGCCTGACTGACGTCTGGTGTACATGCTAGCCTGACTGATGTCTGGTGTACGTGCTAGCCTGACTGAGGTCTGGTGTACACGCCAGCCTGACTGAGGTCTGGTGTACATGCTAGCCTGACTGACGTCTGATGTACATGCTAGCCTGACTGACGTCTGGTGTACATGTTAGCCTGACTGACCTCTGGTGTACATCCTAGCCTGACTGAGGTCTGGTGTACATGCTAGCCTGACTGACATCTGGTGTACATGCTAGCCTGACTGGCATCTGGTATACATGCTAGCCTGACTGACATCTGGTGTACATGCTAGCCTGACTGGCATCTGGTGTACATGCTAGCCTGACTGACATCTGGTGTACATGCTAGCCTGACTGACATCTGGTGTACATGCTAGCCTGACTGACATCTGGTGTACATGCTAGCCTGACTGATGTCTGGTGTACATTCTAGCCTGACAGACATCTCTCTCAGAACACAACTAAATAAAACAAGTACATAATCTGCATCATGCTTCATATAAGCAGGCAGTCTATGTCTAAGAAATTATATATATACAGGTACTCCTTGACTTGTAATGGGGTTACGTTCCGCCAAACTCATTGTAAGTTGAAAATATCATAAGTCAAATGTGAGTATATGATAAATAAATAAATAAATAACTTCTGCCACTGAATAAATAAACAAATAATTACTGTAACTAAATAGCAATATTGAAAAGTAAATAAATGAATCAAGTTAGGGACTTGCTGCCTTCATGCTGGGTAATTACCAAAGGTTTCAACTCCTAAGTAATTGCTTTTGCACCATTGTAAAGTCGAAATATCATAAGTCGAACTATCGTAAGTTGAAGAACACTTGTATATTTATTTATTTATTTATTCATTTCGCTAGTAGGTCTTTCATCGTATTTACTGAGCACAAGGAACTGCCCATTCAACTATCTGAGTCACCCTATAGAATGACAGAAGTAGGTTAATTTGCCAGTTTTACACAAAATTCAACAAATTCCAATCTAAAAACAGTCCAAAATAAACAGTGTAGGCATTCCAGTCACCAAGGCATCCATTCCTGTGTTCGTTAATCACATGCCCAGGCCTCTCCTGTATAACATTTGACCTCCTTTTTTGAATCCATCATCACACAACAAAAGTTTTACCCTATTTCTTGGATAACATAATATAATCAAGAATTCTTCCTCCGTAAGCCATGCGTGTTGTAAGAGGTGACTAAAATGCCAGAAGCAAGTGGCTAGTAACCCCTTCTCCTGTATATATTACTACATGTAATATAAAAAAAGTTTTTTCTTATATGTCACCCTGCCTCAGTGGGAGACGGCCACTGCGTTAAAAAATCAAGAATGATTAGTTATGGTTTAGGCCATCCCAGTAATTGAATCAGGTCTAAATATTCCTCAGGAAAATCACCAAAAAAATCAAATATTTCTGACACTTTGAGGCCTACGTGAAGCTACTGTGCTTCTGATCCGAAACCGACCACTATCCCACATCCCACTATCAAATCTGATTATCACCCTAAATAGCCTATGTCTAAATGTCTGTGTCTAAATGTAACTATTAGGATTAGTTTGCTCGAAATGCATTGCATACTAGTGGCTTTATTTTGTGCCTACCAATGTTCTACTGTATTTAAACTATATTATTTGTACTGCAAAAAGAAATAAAAAGTGTATTGTAGTGTACTGTATTGTATATTATTATCATCTCATATATTATGATCTTCATATGCTGTATTGTATATACAACAAATGTATCTTACTTT
Organism: Cherax quadricarinatus; assembly: GCF_038502225.1. Lineage (NCBI taxonomy): Eukaryota > Metazoa > Arthropoda > Malacostraca > Decapoda > Parastacidae > Cherax > Cherax quadricarinatus. Next base: position 3,242,044 of record NC_091368.1, read on the forward strand.
TGGATAATTTAAATTTGGCAAAATTTAAGAAATGTAAATAGCTGCATTTTTAATGCATAAGATAAATTCACTTGATGGACAAAGAGGGAAGAATACTTCACACTACAAACTGAAAACAATAAAATAGTCATGCGGTGGCAACAAGGTGACTGGGCAACAAGGCATTAATGTGTGGAACATATGGAACCTTTGGTTTGCTTGTGGTGGCAGCCGCTGCGGCAGCAGACTCCATGACACTGTCCAGGCCTATCTGTGGAAAGAGACAGCCAGTCAACAGGTTAGGTTAGGTAAGGTTTGTCAGAGAACAGGACAAGTGTTTCTTGATGTGGGTCTTAGTCACGTGATGACCGCAGCTGGAGATTTTGGTCATTTGACCAAGGTCTTCTGCTGGCTTACCTGTCCATCCCTTTAAAAATTTGTGTTATCAATTTTTATAAGTTTGCCAGTGAACAGACAGTGGGCAGGTTTCACAATGCTACCCATACACAGTTTCAACTGGACAACTCTGGAAGTTTTATAGAGGACAGGCTTAGGGGCGGCAGTCTGGTTGGAAGTGGCAGCTAGGGGACTTGTCTCAGAGCAGCATTATTATTTTTATTTTGGAGGCTGAAAGAATTTGGGGCTTCAGCCCCTTCTTGGGGCTGCCACTGGTGTCAAAGCCATACTGGAACTCTGGACAGAACTCCTTGAATGCAAATATTTAAACAATGTACAGAACTATACTCCAAACACCACACTGGGTGCCCTGATGCTAGTGAAGGAATCTTGATCCAAGAAACTGGAGGCTACCCTCCCCATACATGGATGAAACCTGATTATCACCCATTCCCCAGGTACTGTATGACCCCCACAGGTTTAGCACTTATCAGCAAATATACTGCAATAAGGTGCTGAAGATTATTAGATATTAATTTAGCTATCAAGAAGAAGCAAAAAATTTATCTCTTTTTAGAAAAATTATAATCACAAAACTGAATGTTTGATGGGTAGTATAAGCAAGAACAAGTGTTTTAGATGGAGATGTTAGATAAAACACTTGGATATCTTAATGCAGGGGTGCAACTGTGGGCTGCAAGTGGCACATGGGTTGACTATTTTTGTGGCCCACAAGCACTCATATTATTATATTGATTTATTGAATTTTCTTCTATAAAAAAACATTAAAGTATCTGCGACACTAATGTGTCACAGATACTTTAATGTTTTTTTTACTGACATAATAGTAACTTGACTGTAACTTAACATGATCATTTTCTCTAGTCTGTAAGCCATTAATTTAGTCTGGCCATAATGCCATGGCATGATAGTGGCTCTTTGCACTGCACCTCATTATTGTAACTACAGAATCTCAACGTAAACTTGCAAAGAAATAAAAATTGTATTTTGTTGTATAGTCTATGTCTAATTCTTAAGTAATATTTAAGCATTAGGATTAGTTTGCCCAAAATGCATTGTATGCTAGTGGCCTTCTTTTGTGCCTAACAATGTTTTATTACATGTATATAAACTGGTAGTAGGTTGGTAGACAGCAACCACCCAGGGAGGTACTACCGTCCTGCCAAGTGAGTGTACAACGAAAACCTGTAATTGTTTTACATGATGGTAGGATTGCTGGTGTCTTTTTTCTGTCTCATAAACATGCAAGATTTCAGGTATGTCTTGCTACTTCTACTTACACTTAGGTCACACTACACATACATGTACTAGCATATATATACACACCCCTCTGGGCATTCTATTTTCTTTCTAGTTCTTGTTCTTGTTTATTTCCTCTTATCTCCATGGGGAAGTGGAACAGAATTCTTCCTCCGTAAGCCATGCGTCTTGTAAGAGGCGATTAAAATGCCAGGAGCAAGGGGCTAGTAACCCCTTCTCCCGTATAAATTACTAAATTTAAAAGAGAAACTTTCGTTTTTCTTTTTGGGCCACCCTGCCTTGGTGGGATATGGCCGGTGTGTTGAAAGAAAGAATATAAACTGCAGGACACCAATGGCAATAAGTCACTTTAGTCTGACTTTTTTGGGTTATCCTGGTGGGTAATTTACACTATGTATGATAAATGTACTTATGTGTACCTGTGCCTAAATAAACTTACTATCTGTGCACCGCATTAAAAGAAATAAAAATTTGAATCTGAATTTGATAATCTTGTTATTATTAGTGAATTTCTTACACAGTCATCCTTAGGATAGGTTCATCTTGTCATTCTACACATACAGTTCATTCTACACATACAGTTGTGTGTGTATGTGTATAAACACATGAGAATTACCTTTCTAATTTCTTAAGTGTGAGAATTATCTTTCTAATTTCTTATGAGTGAGAATTGCCTTTCTAATTTCTTATGAGTGAGAATTACCTTTCTAATTTCTTAAGTGTTTCCTTTCATCTTTTTGGGTAAGCGGAGAAGAATGCTTCTTCAGTAAGCAATGCTTCTCAAAAAATGCAACTAAAATGCTCGGGGCAAGAATATTCGCTACTTTGAGAATCTGCATTCCTCAACGTAATGTTGTCAAATGTAAAAGAATGCTTCATATGTCGGTTTGCATGCAGCCAGCAGTAACAGCCTGGTTGATCAGGTCCTGATCCACCACAAGGCCTGGTTATGGACCATGGGGGCACTGACCCCTAGAATACCCTCCAGGTATACACTGGGTATACACCAGGTATACTCCAGGTATACACACTTAGTAGACTATAACCCAAATAATTTTTCCTATAATCATGTACATACAACGATATATTTAATCTACTTACATTTGCACTCATCAAATGCTTGTGTACATTTAATGACCTTAAATACATATATGTAATGCTTATTGCCCTTGTAGTCTGAAGTTAGGCTTAAGCTTTCCCAAAATGCTCTGCATAATAAGAATAATAATAATAATCTTTATTTCTACATGTACATGTACAGGGCACACAGGCCTAGCTGACATCAGTGACATACTACTATATAGAAAGCTCCTTGTTATGCAGAGCATTTTGGGTAAATTAGGTCATTTTGTCCCAGGATGTGACCCACACCAGTCAACTAACACCCAGGCACCTATTTTACTGCTAGGTGAACATGGACAGCAGGTGTCTTAAGGAAACATGTCCTAATGTTTTCAGCCATACCAGGGATCGACCCCAGAACTTCAGTGTGTGAGCTGAATGCACTACCAATCGAGCTACGGGACACCCATTGTATCACGTGGAAATAAACTTTGACTTTCTCATATGAGTGTGAGCAAGATAATATTTATGAAGGGATTCAGTGAAACCAGTTGGCCGGACCCGAGTCCTGGAGGTGGGAAGTACAGAGTCTGCACTCTGATGGAGGGATGGGGATATTTGCAGTTCAGATCGTTATCTGTACTGTGATATCAGCACAGTTCTGGTAAGACAGCAATTGAATGAGTGACAGTGAAAGTGTTTCTTCTATTTTTGGGTCACCCTGCCTTAGTGGAAGATAGTCAGATTGTTAAAAATAATGAAAAAAACAATTTAAAAAATCTAATAAAGACCATACAGTAACTTAGTAAATATTACCAAGCCACTACCAATTCTTAAAAATACATTATTCACCTAAATACTTGTTAAAAAAAAAAAATAATAATAATAATAATAATAATAATAACAACAACACATATAGAAGACACCAAAATACAGTGGACCCCCAGTTAACAATATTTTTTCACTCCAGAAGTATGTTCAGGTGCCAGTACTGACCGAATTTGTTCCCATAAGGAATATTGTGAAGTAGATTAGTCCATTTCAGACCCCCAAACATACACGTACAAACGCACTTACATAAATACACTTACATAATTGGTCGCATTCGGAGGTAATCGTTATGCGGGGGTCCACTGTATCTACAGAATAGTACACTATAGTGTAAAACAATTCTTATCACAGAAAATTTAAAAATACATAAAGCAGTCACACGATTTTCGGAATGAAATCAAATCTCACTAGTTATACGGTACTGATTTTCAGCAAGATTACTGATGTGCAAATATTCTTATAGACTGTCTGAAAAATTTTGCCCATGACAAGGTCTGCCACAAACAGTGCTACTGAGAGTTATAACACCATGAATACGTGCTAGCACCATTGTGGTAACATTAACAGCACAAATACATGCTAGCACCATTGCGGTAATATTAACAGCATGATAAATACATCCTAGCACCATTGCAGTAACATTAACAGCATGATGAATGCGCTAATGCATAACGGTGAATGCGTTTGTGCAGTCAGGCTGTCAATTAAGCAAATATGAAATGAATGACTAGAGAAATTGTCAAGAGTAAATTTAAGATGAAAACAATGTAAACGATATGCATCCCTGGCTTCATGCAGTAGATGCATAACAGACCCTTGGCAGGTCTACTTAACTCAGTCACCATTAACATTAAATTCCACATAACAGGAATTTTCAGTATGTCTTGTGAAGTACATATACAGAGTGCATATAACATATCTACACTGCACATACACAATTAGAGATATAATGGAACATTACATAATAGCAAATCTGAATAAAGCAATGGAAACCTGAGTATATGTACAGTGTAGGTGTGTGTATACATATATATGTACAGTGGACCCCCGAGTTTCGGCAGCCTCGACTTTCGTGAAATTCGACCTTCGGTGAGTTTTTTTGGAAAAATTTGGCCTCGAGTTTCGTGAAAAGACTCGTGTTTCGGCAAATGTCCGGTACCCGTCCGCCTGTCACCACGCACACCAAGCCAGTCTCCCACACCATTCACGCTCAGTGTGCCATTGTTTACCAACACGTGACCATCACCCTGTGGGTTCATACAATACATTTCATAATAATCCATTGTTTTTTGTGCTTGCAACTGCTAAATAAGTCATCATGGACCCAAGGAAAGCTATTGCAAGCCCTCTGGTAAATAAAGTGAGGAACACGATCCAGAGGGATTTTGACGGGGATGTGGAAGAGTTGGTGGAGGACCACAGGGAAGAGCTAACCACTGACGAACTGCAAGAGCTTCAGTTGGAACAGCATCAGACCACAGCCGAGGAACTTGCTTCAGAGGAGGAGGAAGAGGGAGTGGATGAGGTGCCTTCTTCAAAGATTAAGGAGATTTGTGCAATGTGGAATGAGTTGCAAAGTTTTGCTGAAAAGTATCACCCTGACCAAGCTGAAACAAGCCATATCTGCAACATGTACAATGACAGTGTTGTGTCCCACTTCAGGGAAATCTTAAAGAAATGCCAGAAAAAGACCTCTCTGGACAGATATTTTGTGTAACAGGGGTCCAGTGACTCTCAAGTTGTTCCCAGTGGCATTAAAAGAAGAAGGGAAGTAACCCCAGATAAGGACTTGCTACCTAAAGTCGTAATGGAAGGAGATTCTCCTTCCATACAATAGTGTGCACCTTCCTCCTATCCCCTCCTCCCGTCTTCCATCCACCCAGAAGTCTTCAGTAAAGGTAAGTGTAATGTTATTATTATTTTTTTAAATGCATGTACTTGATTTCTGATTGTTTTAATTATGTAAATCTTTATTTAATTTGAAAAAAAATATTTTATTTTAATATTTTTGGGTGTCTGGAACGGATTAATTTTATTTCCATTATTTCTTATGGGGAAAATGGTTTCGAGCTTCGTGAATTTCGACCTTCAGCGGGCTCTCTGGAACGGATTAACCCTTTCAGGGTTTCAGCCTTACTAGTACGGCTTATGAGCCAGGGTTTTTGACGTACTAGTACGCCTAAATTCTAGTGCCCTCAAATCTAGTGAGAGAAAGCTGATGGGCCTACATATGAAAGAATGGGTCTATGTGGTCAGTGTGCGTGGTATAAAAAAATCCTGCAGCACACAGTGCGTAATGAGAAAAAAAAAACGTTGACCATGTTTTTGGATTAAAACAGCGACTTTGCACTGCATTTTCGTATGGTATTTATTGTTGTATTCTAGTTTTCCTGGTCTCATTTTATAGAATGGAAGACATATTACAGAAATTGAGATGATTTTGGCTGGTTTTACAAAGAAAAGTACCTTGAAATTGAGCTCAAAGTAGCAGAAATATTCGATTTTTACCAAAGTTCAAAAGTAAACAAACCATGCTATGCGTCCAATACACGTCAACTGGTGAGTCTAATATTCTTTCACAAGTGCGCTGATATTATTTATACCATTTCTACACCAATGCAGTAGTCTGCATAACAGTAAATATTCTATTTTTTTGTGAGAATAAAAATTCAAAGTGGAAAGCAAAAGAATGTAAGAGGGGCCTGGGGACGTGACTAATGAACAGAGGAAATGTTGTTTTAGTGCCAGGAATGTCTTTCTTGTTTATTCTGGACCCTATTCGGAAATTGGCATCTTTTGAAATTTGTGTGAAATTGGCAAAATTGCTAAATTCTGACCACTGTATTGGATAGTTGAAATCGGTAAATGGGTGGTTTCTTCTACTCATTCGATAGAAAAAATGGATTTCTAGCAAAATAGCTATGATTTTTGTCGGCCAGTACACTGAATTGGCCGAAAATAGGGCTCAAAGTGGGCAAAATCGGTGATGCATAAACATTGTCGAGACCGCTAACTTCGCGAGAGCATAATTCTGTAAGTTTTCCATCAAATTTCATACTTTTGGTGTCATTATGATCTGGAAAAGATTCTCTATCTTTTCATAAGAAAAAATAATTTTTTTTTTTGAAATTTGGCTGACCCTGAGAACAAGTCTCTGAGAGGGCCTGTCGACCCTGAAAGGGTTAATCACGAAACTCGGGGGTCCACTGTATAAGTATATGCAGTATGTATGTGTATTTGTGTGTACTCGTCAATTTGTACATACTTGTGGTTGCAGGGTTGATTCTCAGCTCCTGGCTCTACCTGGAGGGGGTTTCAGAGGTCAATGCCCCCGCAGCTTGGTCCATGACCAGACCTCATGGTGGATCAGGGCCTGATCAACCAGGCTGTTATTACCAGACACACACAATCCATCACATGAACCACAGACCAGCTGGTCAGGTACTGACTCTTAACTTGCCACTCTTCAGATTCACTCCCCCTTATCCTTGTGGATTTTATCGTACTTGTTCTTAAAAATACATGTATGTGTGGGATCTGCCTCCACCACTTACAAACTGAAGAAATACTTCCTAACATTCATTCCTGTGGCTTATCTGTAATGTCAGCTTACATCTTCTCACCTCTCAAACAGCCTGTCCTTGTCTACCTCATCAATTTCCCTGAGCATTTTATGTTGTCATCATGTCTTCTCTGGTTCTTCTGTCCTCCAGTGTTATTAAAAATTAAAGATTTTTTATTTCAGCATTGTGTAATGATACAATGTTTGTATAAAGATAATGACACTTAGGTGTGCAAGTGGAAAGCCCCTTAGTATGCAGACCATAGGGCCAATTATATAAGGTCCAATTAAATTAGCCTCTCATTGTAGCTCATGCCCCGTAGTTCAGGAAAATCCTTGTTGCATACTTCTGCACTGTCTGCTGTTTCTGAACCTACTTTCTCAGGTGTGGGATTCCATACTGGTGCTGCATACTCTAAGATGAGCCTAATGTATATTGTATAAAGGAACCAGAATGACTATTTGTTGAGATTTCTGAAGGCTAAGCTTAGATTTGACAGGCAAGTACTGGCTGCAGAGGATGTTTGGCCGATATGAGCCTCTGGTGATATACTGGGCACTATGCTCACCCTTAGATCTTCCTCTTTGAGTGAAGTCTGCAGCCTGATCCATTAGTTTATACCTAATTTATGGTCTTCTTGCTCCTTCCTGCTTGTATGTGTACTCACCTATTTGTGATTACAGGGCTTGAGTCACAGCTCCTGGCCCCACTTCTTTTCTGGTCAATGTGTGTATGAATATGTGTATGTGTGTATGTATGTGTGTGCCATACAAACAGACATTCATAATTTCATACATACATACATATATTTTTTTTAACACAGTGGACATCTCCTACTGAGGCAGGGTGACCCAAAGAGGAAACAACAGCTTTTCTTCTCTTCACATTTAATAATTTATACAGGAGAAGGTGTTACTAGCACCTTGCTCCCAGCAGTTAGAACTTTATACAAGAGAAGGTATTACTAGACCCTTACTCCTGGCATTTAGTAACTTATACAGGAGGTGTTACTGGCTCCTAGCTCACAGCATTTTAGACACCTCTTCCAATACGAGTGGCTTAATGAGGAAGGATTCTTCTCCACTTCTCCATATACATAAGTATATAAATACATACATACTACATACATACACAGTATACTGTATATATGTAAATATAGAAGACATTAAGTGTGTTAGGAAATTTCTTAGTATTCTGTTCATTTCCAAAAATAATCAGAATGACTTGTACATATTAATCACATGGCAATAATAAATTATAAAAACACACAATTATATGTAAATATATGAAGTTTTATGATTGGTTTATTAAAAGTTTATGATAATGGAGGCAGCACTTACTGCTGTAGTGGAGGGAGCTGGGACTTTGTTACTAGTGAAGGCAGGAGAGCAGGTACTTGTAGTTCTTATACCCCTCCTTCTGGTATGTTTGTTAGTGCTTGCACGAGTACTAGCTGTAGAGGAGGGGATGTGAGGGAAGTGTTTGGAAGAGGAGTCCATGTGTGAGGGAAGTGTGTTAGTGTGGGAAGAACGTGTGTTGGTGTTCGGTGGGTGAGTGTTGGAGTTTGGTAGGTGAGTGTTGGTGTTCAGTGGGTAAGTGTTGATGTTCGGTGAATGAGTGTTGGTGTATGATAGATGAGTGCTGGTGTTCAGTGGGTGAGTGTTGGTGCTCTGTGGGTGAGTGTTGATGTTCGGTGGGTGAGCGCTAGTGTTCGATGGACAAGTGTTGGTGCTTGATGGATGAGCATTGGTGCTGAATGGATGAGCATTAATGTTCGATAGATAAGTGTTGGTATTTGATGGGTGAGTGGGGGATACAACATTAGTAAGGGAGGGATGGTCACTGTGGTGTTTGGTTGAGGCACCAGTGTGCAAAGGATGAGTGCTGATGTGTGATGGATGTATGCATGATGCAGTGTTACTGATGGAGGGACAGTCAACACAGTGTTTGAAAGAGTTGATGTGCAATGGATGTAAAATTGATGCACCATCGGCAACGTGTGCAGGAGAGTGCAAGCAACTCGCATTCAGGATGACAGGGTTCGAAGCAATATTTTGACATGAACTGCAACACTTATCCGAAGTAGCAGAATTGCTTGCACTTGTATTTACAATGTCTGTTGCAAACATGTTTGTAAACCCAAGAGGTATGACAGTTTTTGGAGAGGGAGAAGAGGCGTCTTTCTGGGTTTTCTTAGTACTATACCCAGGAGAGGAAGAAAATTTTGACGATTCCCTTTTTCTTGTGTTTGCATTTATGTGGCATTCTTTAGATGAGGATTCGTTCTTTTTTCTTTCTTCTGCTTCCTTTTCCATCATCTTTGCCATTTCCTCTTTCTTCTCCTTCTGTCGAGTTTCAAGTTCATGGGAGAATTGGTCAAGCTCTGCCAAGATACCAGATATTGCAGTTGATACTGGTGGTAATTTTGATAATGTGGATAGTCACGTTCATAGTTTGATGAAAGATGGCAGTAATGGCAGTGATGGTGGTGTTGGCAGTGATGGCAGTGATGGTGGAGTTGGCAGTGATGGCAATGATGGTGGTGATAGTGGTGATGGCAGAGGTCAGTGTGTTTTTGTGATGCCAGCTTATGTCAGGTGGTCAGTGGTTGTCAGGACACCATGTGTCAGTGGTGAGGATTATGGCAGCGGTGGTAGTCATGGTAGAGGTAATGTGGCAGTGATGGTGGAGGTGGTGGTAATAGTGGTGAAGATAATGTAGTGTGGTAGTGGGCAAGGTGGTGGGAGGTAAGGAGAAGGACAGTAATGTTAGCATCTACGTAAGATTGCACAAAAACCTTACAAGTACATCACAGAGAGCCTTAGTAAATTTGCCATCATAATATCAAGCTGAACCACTGACTAAGAAGCTCTTCTTTCTCTAAATATACAAACTACAATATCAACTTCAACAAAAATACATTATCCAGCATTACCTCAAATGGCATCAGAAGCATAAAAATCATAAACTTCTACTACAGATACTATAAAAAATAATATATTTTCTACTTCATATATACTGCTTGACATAATGATGGTAAATATTCTCAGGTCTCCAGTATCACCCTAATGTTCACTGGGATCATTTAAAACATTATTTTTTTGTGGTCAAAATCTTCCATCATATACTGCCTGAGTGTCTTTTTATAAATTACCAAATGTTGAGTGTGAATGTTGAATGAACATTTCAACATTACAGCTGCAGAATACAGCAAGAACTTTATTTAAAAGATATTTTTCAGGTTAATTTAAAGAACTAAAAATCGACTACACTGAGAGTCCCCAAAAATTATAATGATCCCAAGGAACATTAGGACTCTAAACGATCTTATTTCTAGGGCCTGACCTTGAGGATCTTTGCCTGGGCTTGTGCCTGGGAGAGAACCTCGGTGATCTTAGCGGCTGTCAGCTTGTCTGTCACTGAGCCCATCTGACACATGAGGCGCTCCATAGCCTTCTCCGTCTCCTCCAAGCGACGTCGAAGGTGGTCCAATTGTTCATCCTCTGTGGACCCTCATGCAAGTTATTTCCCTTGAGTTTAAGTGTAATACAGTAAGCCTTCAATTTAACAAAACCTTGATTTAACAAATCCGCTGAGTCAATTGATTTAGAAACAACAGACCAAGTCTGATGGTAACAATATATACAGTAAGCCCTCAAATTAACAAAACCTTGATTTAATAGATTTCAAACATATGAGATGAAATTCACTGAGTCAGTTGATGGTTACAATGTACAAATAATCTGCATATAGGAGAAAAAACTTATTTAATGGTCCACGTCAGACCAAAACAGCCTCATAAGTTTCTTTCTCCTATACATATGTGAGTTATTTGTGTATTGTTCCCAGAGCCAGATTAAAATTTTTTAGGCCTTTGGGCTACAGGTACTGTGAAGCCCCCAGTGATATTGTCAAAAGGAAAAAAAGTTAAAGAAATATTATATTCAATTTTACAAGGCTAACCACAATTAAAATTCAAATATTTGCTTTGTGTAATTTCTTGGAAACCAATTTCTGCAAAATATCAGCAAATTGTAAGTTATTGAGAACATCTCTGGAGGCCCTCCAGCTGGTGGAGGACCCTGGGCTGCAGCCCCTGGAGGCCCTCCAGCCACCAGAGGACCCTGGGCTGCAGCCCCTGGAGGCCCTTCAGCTGACAGAGGACCCTGGGCTGCAGCTCCTAACACCCATGCCTTAATCCAGCCCTGACTGCTCCAGTCATGGTATTGTGCCTTTTTATTCCATCTGATGGTTTCAGACTTCCTCAGTGTTGTTGCGATCATGGAAAAACAAGTGCCATTATCAGCAAGCCGTTACATGACCCCATTATTCCATTAAATCATGGGCTTACTGTATTTTAAAAGACACTCATGATGAAAGTGGGCAAAGTGCTCAACAACTGTCATGCCATTTACCCATTACTGTACCCATTACACATACATTTTCACTCATATGGGTCATGCAGCACCTGGATAATTGGAGGTAATCAGAGTTAATCCAAGGAAAAGAAATGCAGCTCTAATTTCCTGGATTACGAGCTCTGCACCAGCTTCAAGGAATCTTCCTTGAAGGAACCCCAGTAATATATCAAAATAAAAATCAAGTAACACCTATAACCACAGTTGAATTTACAAACTGGCACTTCGAGTAACCATGTCACTTGTAATAAATCAAAGATTTGGACTTCATGTGAGGTATATGAATGATATTCGTCATATAGTGGTAAAGGATACTGCAAAAAATGCAAGAGCATTCGACAATAAATTAGTATTTTATTAGACAGGAAAACCATCCAATGTGATGGAACATGACAGGAAAACTATCCTGTGCGATGGAAAACGACAGAAAAACTATTCTGTGTAATGGAACATGACAGAAAAACCATCCTATGTGATAGAATATGACAGAAAAACCATACTATGTGATGGATATGTTAAGTAAACATAGTCATTTGCTATAATCTTCTAAATGCCCCAGCATGATAGTGGTTTTCTTTGTACTTAACAAATCAAAACTGTAATTATACATTGCAACCTTTGCAAAGAAATAAAATCTTTATTCTTTATAGTGTAGACCAAGGCAGCCACACATTTAAATCTCACGTATGAATAAAAAGTGGTGCTTTTAAGCTGGAAATTCCTCCCTCCCTTCAGGACAAACAAAGATGGCCCACGTTCCTTACAATGCAATTTTTATTTCTTCATGCCATCCAAATAATGAAGTTTACTTGTAAGAAAACATTGGTAGGCAACACATTTTGGGTCTCTTCTCCTTGGACAGTTCCTAAATCAGACAATGATTCTCCTTGAACAGTTCTTAAATCAGACAATGATTCTCCTTGAACAGTTCCTAAATCAGACAATGATTCTCCTTGGGCAGTTCCTAAATCAGACAATGATTCTCCTTGGGCAGTTCCTAAATCAGACAATGATTCTCCTTGGACAGTTCCTAAATCAGACAATGATTCTCCTTGAACAGTTCCTAAATCAGACAATGATTCTCCTTGAACAGTTCTTAAATCAGACAATGATTCTCCTTGGGCAGTTCCTAAATCAGATGATGGTGAGTGATACATATTTTCCAGACAAAATGAGACAAGAGGGCCCTCCCACATACACACCTCCTATTTTCAATGTTCTGTGTTTTTGTTAGCTGCAAATTGACCCATTGTTCATTATTTTAAGCCCACCAGCAACAGTCACCAGTGGATGGAACAATGGCTCAATTGAAAGCCAATGAAAACATGGAACACTGAAAATAGTAGTAACAATTTAATGAATAATAAATGAAAGAAAATCAAAATGATTTCACAGCCACTCAGTGATCTTTCACAGTAGCCCAATGGTCTTTCATAGTGGCCCAGTAGTTTTAGTGGCCCAGTGGTTTTTATAGTAGCCCAGTGGTTTCATAGTGGCCAAATGGTCCTTCATAGTGGTCCAATGGTCTTTCATAATGGCCCAGTGGTTTTATAGTGGCCCAGTGATCTTTCATAATGGTCCAGTGGTCTCTCATAATGGCAAACTGGTTTTATAGTGGCCCAGTGATCTTTCACAGTGGTCCAGTGGTCTTTCATACTAGCCATGGCCCCCCTGGCCACTCCCCTCACATCTTCCCATCATAAAGCATCACAAAAATTCACGCATCATACTTTACATCGCAGTAACCTCAATTCTTTGTTGCAGGTGACAGGCTCTTGATCCAGGAATTACAGCTACCCTCTCGCTTGGAAGATCAACCCTCATCACTCACCATCCCCAGGTGCCACATGACCCTCATGGATTTATCTCTTCCTAAAAAAATATAATAAATAATTCTGTAATAAAAAATACCCAGCTCTTCAGCAGGGGTTCCTAAAAAAATATAACACATAAACAAATTCTCGCAGTGCAGGTGCTTAAATAAAAATATTTTAATAAATACTGATATAATAAATTGCTAAAAAAAAAATCATTCACTCTACTCACTCTTGTCGCATTCTTGCTTCCCTGCAGCATGTAAAAAAAAAATCCACAGTGTGAAAATCTTAGTTACCAGCCATTCTAAATATTTCTTAATGCGGTTTCAGGTATCCACAGAAGGTCTTGGCACGTATCCCCCGTGGGTACGGGGGATACCCTATATTCAAAACTCAATGGTGTGTGGGAAGACCTTCATAGTGAACTCTTAAATTTTGGACAAACAATTACTATATAGAGAACTTTTATAAGATTGTACTGTAAATTATTAAAAGAATATTTTAATTTGCATTGACTTCAAAATGTAAAGTACTTTATTCATTAATGTACTGTATTATGTATGTAAAAACATAACAAAAAAGCATTATGACTGAGTTATGACTGATTTACAATGAGTTATGACTGGTTTACAATGAGTTATGACTGATTTACAATGAGTTATGACTGGTTTACAATGAATTATGACTCATTTACAATGAGTTATGATTGATTTACAATGAGTTATGACTGATTTACAATGAGTTATGACTGATTTACAATGAGTTATGACTGGTTTACAATGAGTTATGACTGGTTTACAATGAGTTATGACTGATTTACAATGAGTTATGACTGGTTTACAATGAGTTATGACTGATTTACAATGAGTTATGACTGATTTACAATGAGTTATGACTGGTTTACAATGAGTTATGACTGGTTTACAATGAATTATGACTCATTTACAATGAGTTACAACTGATTTACAAAGAGTTACAACTGATTTACAATGAGTTTATTAGTTATCTCATGACATCTCTAATGCCACATTTATTACAGAAGTTTTTCCATTCTTGCCATATTTAACCTGATGTGGCATTTTGCATCCCTGCTGAAATTTTGGTAAATAATTAATAGTATATATTATGGAATTCTAGGTAGTAGGCTGGTAGACAGCAACCGCCCAGGGAGGTACTACCGTCCTGCCAAGTGAGTGTAAAACGAAAGCCTGTAATTGTTTTACATGATGGTAGGATTGCTGGTGTCCATTTTTCTGTCTCATGAACATGTAAGGTTTCAGGTACGTCTTGCTACTTCTGCTTACACTTAGGTCACAGTACACATACATGTACAAGCATATACAGTGGACCCCCGCTTAACGATCACCTCCCAGTGTGACCAATTATGTAAGTGTATTTATGTAAGTGCATTTGTACGTGTATGTTTGGGGGTCTGAAACGGACTAATCTACTTCACAATATTCCTTATGGGAACAAATTCGGTGAGTACTGGCACCTGAACATACTTCTGGAATGAAAAAATATTGTTAACCAGGGGTCCACTGTATATACATACATACCCCTCTGGGTTTTCTTCTATTTTCTTTCTAGTTCTTGTTCTTGTTTATTTCCTCTTATCTCCATGGGGAAGTGGAACAGAATTCTTCCTCTGTAAGCCATGCATGTCGTAAGGGGTGACTAAAATGCCGGGAGCAAGGGGCTAGTAACCCCTTCTCCTGTACACATTACTAAATGTAAAAGGAGAAACTTTCGTTTTTCCTTTTGGCCACCCTGCCTTGGTGGGATACGGCCAGTGTGTTGAAAGAAAGAAGAAAGATTATGGAATCTAACTAGAAACATAATGCTCACTACAGTTTTGGAAGAGAAGAGGATATATTTTATTTAAAACTCTCCTACACAAAAACTTCCATGTAAATACAAAAACAAATTTTATTTCTGTATGTAGTACAAAAAATGGGTTTATATGTAATAATACATTGGCAGGCACAAAAGAAAGCCGCTAATATGCAATGCATATTGGGCAGACTGATCAGGCTTTCACACAGGTCAGGAGGGTCCACCAACCCATTTTTATATATTCTGAATTGCTGAACAATTCACAAACAGGTGAAATTATTTACAAACATTATTTCTCAATCCACAGCAGGATTTGAACCTGCAAACTCAGCATTAGGGTACACAGAGTACACAGCCAGACACCAGATCTGGAGTCTGGTTGTGTGGATAAAGTACTGTGTACTCTGATGCCAAGTTCACAGGCTTGAATCCTGCAGCGGACTGAGAAATAATATTCTGAAGTGTGTAGGTCTCTTGATGCGTGTACTGAGAGGAACACTGCATGTACACTTGGAGGGATATATATCTCAGTTTATGTATACTTAGATCCCATACATGGGACTGAGATATTTTTGACTGGTGGTGAAAAAGTGATATGCAGCCATAATGACCATCGTGTGTTGATAGGCTTTAGTTTGATTAGCCAGTTACCAGAGAGGTGACTGACAGATCACTCTGTACTGGAAGACTGGGTGTCTGAGTTGAGATATATTTGATAAAGGGGACTTTATGCTGGTGTGGACAAAAAATCAACTCTCAAGAGCTGTTGGGTGCAGTACATATTAAGAAATCCCCAAAAGTGAACACTGTATACTAATTAATGAAGGAATCCTCAAAATCCATATATAAATAAGGACAGCATAAAAGCCTCTACAAGAGCAGGTGAGTCCATATGTCGCAGATACGGTACTATGATACAAGTACTATGATACTCAAATGCAAAATTACTGTGCTTGCTTGTAGTACCATACTACTAGTGCCAAAAACTGTGAGATAACATACTTTTCATATAGTACATAATGCATAAAAATTTCACCAATATTTCTATGGATATTTTTAGCATATGAGTTTTGCTCTAAGCAGGTTGGGTCTATATGTTACGAGTGAGTAATACAAGATCTTAGCTACAAGATGTTGATTTAATAACCTTTTTCATTTCCCATTTTGCAGGTTTCATTTCTACGTGCAGTGCACGTCTCTCCCAAGCTGCCATTTACAGGTGCACTTAAATCTAATTTTTCTTCTATAGCATCTTTCCTGCAAGTCTTGAAAGACTCTGGCTGAGAGCTGCACGGTCTTCTTATTGTTTGTTCTACTACAAGCTCTTTGTTCATCATTAATTTATCTTCCGATAACTGTTCTAGTGAGGTGTCATGTTTTGCTTCATTAGGACAACACTGCACCTCTTCCCTGGGAGGTTGTTGACAACTGCCATGATCTCGTAGTAGTTCATTACTAAGGTAGACTCTAGCTACCTTACAAAGTTCCTCGACATTTTCACCATCCATATTGCTCTTTATATTGTATTTCTCTAGTCCATTCTTCAGCTCTTGAAAAAATTCATCACTGTACAAATAATTTATATCCTCTTGTGTAAGAGTACTTTCAAGTACTGGCTTACGTGATACCTGTTTTGGGGGGACCTGCCCCTGATATCTTCTATACTGATATTTCATAGTCTCTTCATTAGGAATTTCTTCATTTGCATCAAATCTGACTACACCTTCAAAACAGTTACTGTCTTTTATGGCCATTGGAGTGTCTAAACGGCCTTTCCCTCTGGGTTTATATTTATGCTCAGAACTCTCGAACAGACCTGCCAGCAGGCGATCTCGGTACGTCTCGCAGGCTGAGGCTTTAACCGTAGTTCCACCAATTAATCTATCTATAGCTTCATCTTCAGACTCATCATCAGTCAGATTCCAAAATCCCTCTGGCAGGTACCACTCACCTATTACACAGGGGAACAAACAGAACAATAGTATGTCTTTAAACAAACCTGCAAATGTATCTATAACAATCAAAAACTTTCCATTAACACCTCAGAACTAAGAAATAAAAGTTATGGACTTGGTATTAAATTATTATCCCTGATTTAAGATACAGTAGAGCACCCGTATCTATGGATTCGGTTTCCAAAGTTTCAGTTATTCATGGTTTAACGTGGCCCAAAAATAACCCTTAATTTTCCTTAATAATTGCCCCAGTGCACAAAAGTAATACAGTGGACCCCCGCATAACGATGGCATCGCATAGCGATTTTTCCGCATAACGATTACTTTTATCGCAAAATTTTTGCCGCGCATACCGATTAAAAACCCGCATACCGATTTTCGTCCGAGACGCGTCCAATGTGCCCTCAGCCAGCCTCACATGTGCCGCTCCGTCCCATTGTTTACCAGCCAGCCTCCGCGGTAACATCCAAGCATACACTCGGAATATTTCGTATTATTACAGTATTTTCGGTGCTGTTTCTGGAAAATAAGTGACCATGGGCCCCAAGAAAGCTTCTAGTGCCAACCCTGTGGTAAAAAGGGTGAGAATTAGTATGGAAATTAAGAAAGATTTTGAAGGGTTTGGGGCTAACCCTGATAAGCCTATGCCAGTTGTGGAATCCATTGTGCCTACTTCAAAGATTAAGGAAATGTGTGCAGAGTGGGTTGAACTGCAAACCTTTATAGATGAAAATCACCCTGACACAGCTGTTGCAAGCCGTGCTTGTGACTATTTCAATGACAATGTTATGGCCCATTTTAGGAAAGTCTTGAAGGAACGGGAGGTACAGAGCTCTATGGACAGATTTGTTGTGCGACAGAGGTCCAGTGACTCTCAAGCTGGTCCTAGTGGCATTAAAAGAAGAAGGGAAGTAACCCCAGAAAAGGACTTGCTACCTCAAGTCCTAATGGAAGGGGATTCCCCTTCTAAACAGTAAGAAGATAATGCTCTCCCCTCCTCCCATCCCATCAATCATCACCAGATCTTCAATAAAAGTAAGTGTCATGTAATTGTGCATGCCTTTTTCAGTTTGTGTGTATTAAAATTAACATTTCATGTGGTAAAAAAAAATTTTTTTCATACTTTTGGGCGTCTTGCACGGATTAATTTTATTTCCATTATTTCTTATGGGGAAAATTCATTCGCATAACGATTATTTCGCATAACGATGAGCCCTCTTGCACGGATTAAAATCGTTAACCGGGGGTCCACTGTAATGGCAGAAGTTCTCAAAGCCTAAGAGAAGCTGGGCAGCGTTTCCCATCAGCGAAAATGTGCTAATTCTCAACTTACTGTGCATAATTTATTAATTAAACTTTATCATTGGTATGTATGTAAACGAAAAACAACTTGTATATAAGATTTGCTACTATCCGCGGTGGGTTCTGGAACATATCCCCGCGGATACGGGGAGACTACTGTAATTATCTGGAAAGTATCCACCTGAAATAATTCTAAAATTATCTGAATATACATCATATATAATTTAAAATAAAATTTCTATATATTATGCCATATTTTTTATATAATTAGGAATGAAGTACATACAGATATGTAAATTTAGAAATGATCTTGAGAGAGAAACACGTCACCAATTACAAATAAAAATACACAGTACTGTACTAAATAGCATGAAAATATATTACACCATCATCAATAATTATCTTATCTTTTTTTTTCTTTTTTATTAACACATCAGCCATTTCCTGCAAAGGCAGGGTGACCCAAAAAAGAGGAAACACTTTCATCATCACTCACTCTATCACTGTCTTGCCAGTGACATGCCGACACTACACTTCAAAAGCTACAATATATCTTTTCTCTATCTTTTCCCTACAATAATAAATTTTCTGGCTTCCTTTATTTACTGAAGAGAGCTGGCATAATTTACTATATTTATGTCTCATATTTTTAAGCCATCATTTTTTTATAATTTGAAGTCAAAAGTGAATGTTAAAATTTATATAAATTCATTTCCACATTAATTTTCACAAGATATCACACTGAGTAAGGGAAAAAACTTGATGTTTCTTCTTTTCTGAATCACCCTGCCTTAATATATCACTAATTATAAATTTTTTACTGAATTACTAAATGCCTCCAATTAAAAAAACTATACATTCTTCTTCTCATGTAACTGAAAACCACTTCAGTAGTGAAACGCTGTAAAGCAAACCGCTGTAAAGTGAAGCACTGTCAAGCAGGACCTTCCTCTTTTGTCTTAGTGTTTGCTTATGTGTCTTTTTAAGCCAATTATATACTGTCCTCCACTCTACAGAAATAAAGTCTGAGTGTGTTTCAACTTTCAGGCCAAATTAAAACAACATAGAAGAAATAACTAGAGAGAAGAATTGTTATATTACCTACCCAGTTTCTTGCCTTTTGTGTCCATCTTGTTTTGAGACTTTTTTCCTTTGCCTCCTTGAGCAGCAGAATTAAAAGAACATGTTAGTGTAGGGTAAGAACATGTTAGTGCAGCGAAAGAATGTGTTAGTGTAGGGAAGAACATGCTAGTGTAGGGTAAGAACACATTAGTGCAGGGAAAGAATATGTTAGTGTATGGTAAAAATATATTAGTGTAAGGAAAGAACATGTATATAAATTAGAACATAGAGTGAATCCTCAGAATATAAATTAGAACATAAAATGAACCCTCAGTACATAAATTTGAACATAGAGTGAACCCTCAGTATAATGAATTAATAAGGGAAGTGGATGGCCAGTAATAACAGCTGCTGGATAAAGTAATCTTTAAGCATCAGGATTAGTTTGCCCAAAATGGATTTACTGTATTTTATACCTAATAGTGTTTTATTATATATTATGTTTCATGTGCTTACACATGAAATGGGTGTTTTTCCTATTTTCACTGTGGTATTTTTATATATTTGCAATCCTGCATTTACTGTGCTTTCTTCTACACTGTATAATATAAATCCACTATCTGGAAAACTAATCAGAAAGAGAAACCGAATATCTGGACCTGTACTTGAGGCTCTGTTGAAGATGGCCTCAAATGCTGCCCACAATAATAATAATAATAATAATAATAATAATAATAATAATAATAATAATAATAATAATAATAATAATAATAATAATAATAATAATAATATCTTCATTTTCTACAAGTACATGTACAAAGTATACAGGCCATAGCTGACATCAATGACATACTACTATATAGAAAGCCACTTGTTATGCAGAGCATTTCAGCAAATTAGGTCAGTTTTGTCCCAGGATGCGACCCACACCAGTCCACTAACACCCAAGTACCCATTTTACTGATGGGCGAACATAGACAACCAGTGTAAGGAAACATGACCAATGTTTCTACCCCTTCACCAGGAACCGAACCCAAACCCTCACCATGTGAAGCAAGAGCTTTAGCCACCAGGTGCCACAGGCCTTTACATTTCTCATTACTTTTCCAGCTACATTAGAATGTACAGCTAGGTCTTGATTACTGCAAGTTCGATTAGTGTGAATTTTTATTTATTGAAAAATTAATTAATGCTGGTTCCCTCCCCCCCCCCCCAGATTCTTCAAATCATGCACAAAAATTACATATACTAATTCAAATACAGAAAGTCCCTGAATTACAAACACAATGAGAATCTTCTGTATTGTGTATATCATTATTGTGTATAATATCATCATTATATCACTACTGTGTATATCATTATTATATCATTATTGTGTACATCATTATTATATCACTACTGTGTATAATATCATTATTATATTATATTATTATTATTATTATATCATTATTATATCACTACTGTATAATATCATTATATCACTACTGTGTATAAGATCATTATTATATCACTACTGTGTATAACATCATTATTATATCATTACTGTATATATCATTATTATATCATTATTGTGTATAATATTATTAGATCATTATTATACACAATTCAGGAGGTCCCTAATGTGCTTGTAAGTTGAGGACTTCCTGTGGTACAAATTTGAATAATGTGACCACTTCAAGTCCTTTTCTGGGGTTACCTCCCTTCTTTGTTTTTTAATGCCACTAGGACCAGCTTGAGTCACTGGACTCCTGTTGCACCAAAAATCTCTCCAGAGAGCTCTGTTTCTGCATCATCAACACAGCCACTTGATACTGGAGTTCCGCAAGGAAGTGTCCTTGGACCCCTGCTCTTCCTCATATACATCAATGATCTTCCAAACATATCCCAACACCTGAAACCCGTTCTCTTTGCTGACGACATGACTTATGTCATCTCTCACCCTAATCTTGCCACCCTCAACACCATTGTTAATGAGGAGCTCCTCAAAATATCAACTTGGATGACAGCCAATAAACTTACACTTAACACTGACAAAACCTACTATATTATGTTTGGTAGCAGAGTAGGTGGTGTGCAACTTAACATTAAGATCAACAACACTCTAATTGCCAGACATAATGAGGGCAAATTCCTAGGCCTATACCTCGACAACAACCTGAATTTCAGCACCCATATCCAACACATAACAAAAAAAGTATCCAAAACAGTTGGGATCCTCTCCAAGATACGATACTACGTGCCGCAAAATGCCCTTCTCACACTATACCATTCACTCATTTATCCATACCTCACCTATGCTATTTGTGCTTGGGGATCAACTGCAGCAACACACCTAAAGCCAATAATAACTCAACAAAAAGCTGCAGTAAGAATAATCACTAAATCCCATCCCTGGCAACACACTCCCCCACTCTTCATAGATCTAAACTTACTCCCTGTTCAGAACATCCACACTTACTACTGTGCAATTTACATATACAGGACCTTAAATTCCAATATTAACCTTGACCTAAAATGCTTTCTTGATAGTTGTGACAGGACCCAGAGGGCTCCGGTGGCCTGGTGGTTAAGCTCTCGCTTCACACGGCGAGGGCCTGGGTTCGATTCCCAGCCAGAGTAGAAACATTGGACGTGTTTCTTTCAACCTGTTGTCTATGTTCCCCATCAGTAAAATGGGTACCTGGGTGTTAGTCGACTGGTGTGGGTCGCATCCTGGGACACTGACCTAAGGAGGCCTGGTCACAGACCGGGCCGCGGGGGCATTGACCCCCGGAACTCTGTCCAGGTAAACTCCAGGTATAACACTAGACACAAACATCTCTACGACATTCCCTGTGTCCGACTAAACCTTTACAAAAATTCAATGTATGTCAAAGGCCCTAAAATCTGGAACACCCTACCTGAAAACTCTAGAACTGCAGACACATTCATCACCTTCAAAACTACCATTAGAAAACATCTTATCTCCCTGATACACCCCGTCAACTAACTATATAAAAACCACCTGGTGGTTCACACTTACACTCACTCACTCACCCATTTGACTATAAGCACTATTAAAATTTGCATTAAACAAGACTTAGCTGTATATTATGCAGGGTGTTTCAAAGCAAAAGACCCAAACTTGGTCCATTGTTTTGAAACACCCTGTATTAACCAGTATTTTCTTGCTTGTTGAACTTATACATCTTTACATATATGATGTCCTGATCATTTTGGTCGCAATTTGTTTTCATTTACTTTGGGTTGAACCCAAGACTGGAAGCCACTGTTTTACAGTGGCACAATGTAATAAACCCACTGCTCACAACAACTGCCCACAACAATCTCTTTAATTATATATTATCAAAAAGTTTCTCAATATATATAGCTTTCATCTTAGTTGTAAATACATATCATTAGCCTAAATATATAAACAACAGTGCACACCTCTATTTTCATCCATTTTCCTATAAAATAAAAAAATATCTCCATCCCACTACTGATTTCTATTCTTAACCGTTTTTTTTCTATATTTTCTATTAAGTTTAATCTTCAAACTCACCAATTTTAGCTTCAGCCTGTTGGTCGTGCTGGTACTTCCTCCTCGACCGCGATTCATCTCGCTGTTGGTGTCGAAACTGATCCTTGGAAGACACATCAGCGTTATCCAGGTACTCCTCGGCAAATACGTACTTTCGGTACTCGGGGTCCAAACCAAAGTCTTTCAGCTTGGGGGTCCTGTCGTCGTCTTGACCTTTTTTGAACAACACCTGGACATAAATCATATACAATTACAAATGCAAATTCTGGACACAAATCATATACAATTACATATATAAATACAAATCCTGGACATAAATCATAGTTACATTTGAAAATACAAATCCTAATTTATAATAGTATTATAGGCATGGATGCAGTAGTAGAAATATATAATTCTGCATAAATAATTCATTAATAATGGTAGAATTACCGACAAAATGTTAGGTAAACAGACACAAGTGCAACTAGTATGACATTTTCTTGCGGCAATGTTCTGCTCTCCAGGAACTTTGTCGAGTGGCCTGACAAAGCTCCTGGAGTGAAACATTGCCACAATAAAATGTCGCATAATTGCATAGTCTATTTACTTAATATAAAAATCATGTTTCTTTAATATGATTTGTTGTATGACCCTTGTGGGTTTAGTGCTAAGTTTTGATTCTAATAATAATAATAGTTTAAAATGACTTAATACAGTATTCACCAATTTCAGCAAAACATGCTTTAACATCTGAAACCTGCTTTCCAGTTGTGTATGGGGGGCACTGACCCCCAGAACACCCTCCAGGTATACTCCAGGTGTGCATTTTTAATATCAGTTGTTGTGTATGAGTAAATTCAGACATATAACCCCCCACCCCCATTCTCAATTTATGTGTCATGAAATCAGGGACTGGGTGGGGGTTAAACTCCTGGCAGGAGAATGCTACAACTCACAGGCCAATGTTTTCACCACTGGACCAGCTGGCTCTAATAAGACTCATCCAACTAGCTATATTTCTATACACCACAGGAAGTTTAGCATGGACCACCATTGTGACCACAAATGCCAGTTTTTACAGATGAATCCTACACCAGCATGGCTGTATTGAGCTCTGGCTCAAGTCCCCTCTGTGATTTGTTTACAGTATATTAAAAAAGACTACTCATTAAGCCATGTCTAGTTCTGAAGCAGTCAGTAAAGATTAGTATTAGTCTGCCCCAAATGCACCACATGCTAGTGGCTCTCTTTTGTATTCAACAATATTTATTACAAACATTATCTCTTGGGCCACAGCAGGATTCGAGCCTGCAAACTTGGCATCCAATAACACAGTACTTTATCCACACAGGCTCAAATCCTGGTGTGGACAGACAGATAATGAAAGTAAATAATTTCACCTGTTGCAAATTGTTAGGCATCTTATTACTTGTAAACTAAATTTATTATACATGTACTGCAGAAACAAAGTTGTTTGCTCGTTTGTATTATTAAAATTTCGTGAGTTATGTGTCATGAGTCATGATGGAAGAGTTGCAATGGATGAGCTACAGTATGGTACAGTAGAACAACTGATCATCTCGGTCTTCGCAAGGTCAAGAACCCAAGTTATTTTCGACACACAACACTGATATGTCTTCTTTAGGCCCTTATACGCTGCTCCTGCCAAGCCATGTGTCAGATACTGTTTGACTTAAATATTACCTGCATTAGCACCACTACAGTTTGCTAGGTGCCTAAAAGTCATAGGTGTGGCACCACCAATAGGTGTGGCATGACACATAGGTGCTTATATAATATAAAATACATTACATACTGCACAGAATTTTTTTGTGTAAGACTTCAATAACATTAAAAATTAATTAAATGCATTCAAATGGGCAATAATGAACGATTAAGTAAGTTTAACCCTTTGACTGTCGCAACCCCCAATCCTGAGGTGTCTCCTGGTGTCGCAAAATTTAAAAAAAAATTATTTTTTCTTATGAAATGATAGAGAATCTTTTCCCGATTGTAATGACACCAAAAAAACGAAATTTGATGGAAAACTGACGGAATTATGCTCTCGCGAAGTTAGCGACCTCGGCGCTGTTTACAAATCGGCGATTTCGCCCACTTTGAGCCCTATTTTCGGCTAATTCCATTGTTCCAGTCACCCAAACTCATAGCTATTTCTTTAGAACTTCATTTTTTCTATCGATTGAATACAAGAAACTGCCCATTTACTGATTTCAACTACCTAATAATGTGGTCAGAAATTTGCAATTTGGCCAATTTCACGAAAACTAAAAAATATGACAATTTCAATATAAGGTCCAGAATGAACAATGCAGACATTCCTGGCTCTAAAATAACGTTTTCTTTGTTCATCAGTCATGTCTCCAGGCCCCTCGGATATTACTCTTGCTTTCTATTTTGAATTTTTATTCAAACAAAAAATATTAGACTTACTATTATGCAGACTACTGCAATGCTGTAATAACTGTATAAATAACATCAACCCATTCATGACTGCATATTAGAATGGCTAGTTGGACATTTATTGGACAATGGCATCATTTGTTTACTTTTGAACATTGGCAAAAATCAAACATTTCCCCTACTTTGAGCTCCATTTCTAGGTTCTTTTTATAATAAAATAAATCAAAATCACCTCTATTTCTGTAATATGTTTTCCATTCTATCAAATGAGACCAAGAAAACGAGAATACAACCATAAATACTATACGAAAATAGACCACAAAGTCGGCATTTTAATTAAAAAAAACGGTCGGAGTTTTTTTTTTCTCATTATGCACTGCGTGCTCCAGGATTTTTTTTATATGGTGCACACTGACCACACAGACCCATTCTCTCACATGTGGGCCTACCAGCTTTCTCCTGCTTGATTTGAAGCCGCTAGAATTTATGAGTATATATACGTCAAACACGGCACCTCGTAAAACGTATATATACGACCGCGACAGTCAAAGGGTTAAGTATGATTATCATACATAGTGGAAATTACCCACCAGGATAAGATAAGATAAGATTTCGTTCGGATTTTTAACCCTGGAGGGTTAGTCACCCAGGATAACCCAAGAAAGTCAGTGCATCATCAAGGACTGTCTAACTTATTTCCATTGGGGTCCTCAATCTTGTCCCCCAGGATGCGACCCACACCAGTCGACTAACACCCAGGTACCTATTTGCTGCTAGGTGAACAGGACAACAGGTGTAAGGAAACGTGTCGAAATGTTTCCACCCGTCAGGAATCGAACCCGGGCCCTCCGTGTGTGAAGCAGGAGCTTTAGCCACCAGGCCACCGGGCCACCGATAACCCAAAATAATGTTAAAGTGAGTAATTTAAATTTTGAAGCAACTTATTTCATTTCCAAAGCGACTTATTTAAATTTTGAAGTGACTTATTTCTGTTTCAAAGCGACTTATTTAAAATTCAAAGCAAACTACACATCAAACACTAACCTTCATTATGGTGTAGACGAAGAAAACGACGATGCCCACAGTGTAGAGGGGCATGATGATGCCCATGGCCCCGGACCCCTTACCCTGGGGAGGGGGGATGATCCCCCCTGCACCACCCATGGGAGGTCGCACACCAGGCATTGGACCAGGCTGTACAGACATGAAAAATTTATAATTAATAATGCATAAACATCAACTATAGTATTATTTTGTGCTGTATAACACTGTTATCACTGTTATACTGTATAACACTGTTATGATCACTGTTATATTGTATAACACTGTTATACTGTATAACACTGTTATGATCACTGTTATATTGTATAACACTGTTATACTGTATAACACTGTTATGATCACTTATATTACATAACACTGTTATACTGTATAACACTGTTATGATCACTGTTATACTGTATAACACTGTTATGATCACTGTTATACTGTATAACACTGTTATGATCACTGTTATACTGTATAACACTTATAATCACTGTTATACTGTATAACACTGTTATAATCACTGTTATACTGTATAACACTGTTATGATCACTGTTATACTGTATAACTGTTATGATCACTGTTATACTGTATAACACTGTTATGATCAGTTATACTGTATAACACTGTTATGATCACTGTTATACTGTATAACGCTGTTATGATCACTGTTATACTGTATAACACTGTTATGATCACTGTTATACTGTATAACACTGTTATGATCACTGTTACACTGTATAACACTGTTATGATCACTGTTATACTGTATAACACTGTTATGATCACTGTTATACTGTATAACACTGTTATGATCACTGTTATACTGTATAACACTGTTATGATCACTGTTATACTGTATAACACTGTTATGATCACTGTTATACTGTATAACACTGTTATGATCACTGTTATACTGTATAACACTGTTATGATCACTGTTATACTGTATAACACTGTTATGATCACTGTTACACTGTATAACACTGTTATGATCACTGTTATACTGTATAACGCTGTTATGATCACTGTTATACTGTATAACTGTTATGATCACTGTTATACTGTATAACGCTGTTATGATCACTGTTATACTGTATAACACTGTTATGATCACTGTTATACTGTATAACACTGTTATGATCACTGTTATACTGTATAACACTGTTATGATCACTGTTATACTGTATAACACTGTTATGATCACTGTTATACTGTTATGATCACTGTTACACTGTATAACACTGTTATGATCACTGTTATACTGTATAACACTGTTATGATCACTGTTATACTGTATAACTGTTATGATCACTGTTATACTGTATAACACTGTTATGATCACTGTTATACTGTATAACACTGTTATGATCACTGTTATATTGTACAACACTGTTATGATCACTGTTATACTGTATAACACTGTTATGATCACTGTTATACTGTATAACTGTTATGATCACTGTTATACTGTATAACGCTGTTATGATCACTGTTATACTGTATAACACTGTTATGATCACTGTTATACTGTATAACGCTGTTATGATCACTGTTATACTGTATAACACTGTTATGATCACTGTTATACTGTATAACACTGTTATGATCACTGTTATACTGTATAACACTGTTATGATCACTGTTATACTGTATAACACTGTTATGATCACTGTTATACTGTATAACACTGTTATGATCACTGTTATACTGTATAACACTGTTATGATCACTGTTATACTGTATAACTGTTATGATCACTGTTATACTGTATAACACTGTTATGATCACTGTTATACTGTATAACACTGTTATGATCACTGTTATACTGTATAACACTGTTATGATCACTGTTATACTGTATAACACTGTTATGATCACTGTTATACTGTATAACACTGTTATGATCACTGTTATACTGTATAACACTGTTATGATCACTGTTATACTGTATAACTGTTATGATCACTGTTATACTGTATAACACTGTTATGATCACTGTTATACTGTATAACACTGTTATGATCACTGTTATACTGTATAACACTGTTATGATCACTGTTATACTGTATAACTGTTATGATCACTGTTATACTGTATAACACTGTTATGATCACTGTTATACTGTATAACACTGTTATGATCACTGTTATACTGTATAACACTGTTATGATCACTGTTATACTGTATAACTGTTATGATCACTGTTATACTGTATAACACTGTTATGATCACTGTTATACTGTATAACACTGTTATGATCACTGTTATACTGTATAACACTGTTATGATCACTGTTATACTGTATAACTGTTATGATCACTGTTATACTGTATAACACTGTTATGATCACTGTTATACTGTATAACACTGTTATGATCACTGTTATACTGTATAACACTGTTATGATCACTGTTATACTGTATAACACTGTTATGATCACTGCTATACTGTATAAGACTGTTATGATCACTGCTATACTGTATAGCACTGTTATGATCACTGTTATACTGTATAATGCTGCCAGGTTCCTGCTGGACTACAAATGGTGTATATATCTCAGTGCATATACACTGAGAGGTGTATATATTTCAGTGTACTCACCTAATTGTGGTTGCAGGGGTCGAGACTCAGCTCCTGGCCCCGCCTCTTCACTGAGCTACTAGGTCCTCCCTCTCCCTGCTCTATGAGCTTTATCATACCTCGTCTTAAAACTATGTATGGTTCCTGCCTCCACTACATCGTGTATATACACTGAGTGGTATATATATATATATATATATATATATATATATATATATATATATACACATAACTCAGTGTATATACACTGATAGTAGATAACCTTTAAATCCTAATACTAATGGTTGTGGAGCACCTGACATCCTCCTTGGATCAAGAGCCCTCTTCCGTAACTGGGTTGGTAGCGAACTCAGCGCACACACTGAGGTCTTTGGTTCGATCCCTGGTACGGGTGCAAACATTAGGACGTGTTTCATTAAGTCACCTGATGTCTGTTCCCTAGCAGAAAGTAGGTACCTGGGTGTTAGTCACCTTACACCTGCTGTCACTGTTCACCTAGCAGTAAGTAGGTACCCGAGTGTTAGTCACCTTACACCTACTGTCACTGTTCATCTAGCAGTAAGGTGGTACCTGAGTGTGTCACCTTACACCTGCTATCACTGTTCACCTAGGTAGGTACCCGGGTGTTAGTGGCCTAGTGTGGGTGGCATCCTGGGGACAAAATTGACCTAATTTACGGGAAATGCTCAGCATAACCAGGGACTTTCTATATATTATGTCATTGATGTCAGCTATGGTCTGTATACCTTGTACATAGAGATTATTATAATTATTAAAGATAAGTGATCATGCCTGGTGATGGTGAATTGGGTATATCATAATAGGGTCTAACCCAGCTCTAAGTTCATTTTCATGCCCATTCCCGAAGGCAGAGCAAGTAGGTTGTTCAGCTGGGCACGCCCCTTCCTTCAAGTGCCAGTGAAGGTGTGTAAGGCCCTCTGAAACACCCATACCCTCCGCATGGGCAGCGCCCCCGTGGGTAGTGTAGTCCTGGAAGTGCCCAGCAGCTTGGGTCAGAAGGTGACGTTGTTTCTCCATCTGTCTATTGATTCTTCGTCTTGTTCTGTAGATCTTGTGGAGCAGCACCTCATCCATGGCTCCTGATGGTGGTACTCTGGGCCTGCTGTGTTCCTGATGGTGGTACTCTGGGCCAGCTGTGTTCCTGATGGTGGTACTCTGGTTATATTTCCTGTAAAACCTGGCCAGCTGTGTTCCTGATGGTGGTACTCTGGGCCAGCTGTGTTCCTGGTGGTGGTACTCTGGTTATATTTCCTGTAAAACCTGGCCAGCTGTGTTCCTGATGGTGGTACACTGGGCCAGCTGTGTTCCTGGTGGTGGTACTCTGGTTATATTTCCTGTAAAACCTGGCCAGCTGTGTTCCTGATGGTGGTACTCTGGGCCAGCTGTGTTCCTGATGGTGGCACTCTGGGCCTGCTGTGTTCCTGATGGTGGTACTCTGGGCCTGCTGTGTTCCTGATGGTGGTAGTTTGTGCCAGCTGTGTTCCTGATGGTGGTACTCTGGACCAGCTGTGTTCCCGATGGTGGTACTCTGGGCCAGCTATGTTCCTGATGGTGGTACTCTGGGCCAGCTGTGTTCCTGATGGTGATACTCTGGGCCAGCTGTGTTCCTGATGGTGGTACTCTGGGCCAGCTGTGTTCCTGATGGTGGTACTCTGGGCCAGCTGTGTTCCTGATGGTGGTACTCTGGGCCAGCTATGTTCCTGATGGTGGTACTCTGGGCCAGCTGTGTTCCTGTTGGTGGTACTCTGGGCCAGCTGTGTTCTTGATGGTGGTACTCTGGGCCAGCTGTGTTCCTGATTGTGGTACTCTGGGCCAGCTGTGTTCCTGATGGTGATACTCTGGGCCAGCTGTGTTCCTGATGGTGATACTCTGGGCCAGCTGTGTTCCTGATGGTGGTACTCCTTGCCAGTTGTGTTCCCGATGGTGGTACTCTGGGCCAGCTATGTTCCTGATGTTGGTACTCTGGGCCAGCTGTGTTCCTGATGGTGGTACTCTGGGCCAGCTGTGTTCCTGATGGTGGTACTCTGGGCCAGCTGTTCCTGATGGTGGTACTCGGGGCTAGCTGTGTTACTGATGGTGGTACTCTGGGCCAGCTGTGTTCCTGATGGTGGTACTCCTTGCCAGTTGTGTTCCCGATGATAGTACTCTGGGCCAGCTGTGTTACTGATGGTGGTACTTTGATTATACTTTCTCTAATACTTTGCCAGTTGTGATCCCGATGGTGCTACTCTGCTCCACTTCCTCAACTACCTTAACAGGAATAAGACCATTGATCTGACTGTATCACGTATCCCGCGTCTTGCAGGTATTTCTATATACAAGTAGGTCATTCAACGCTGGAAGCAACACCCACACAAATCTTCTGCACAGTTTGTGGGTGAATGGACCCAGCTGTGGTCTTACAACTGGAAGGATGATGGTTCTGTGTCCAGCACTCCTTACACAACCTAGCAAGGTTTACATATGTATCTTATTTAATATCTGGCCAAAGGACAAGGTTCAGATGTGCCAAATATAATCCTCGTAATGCTTAACACAAAATATAGATGGATTATCTATCGTCATAAATTCAATTATTATAATACTTCCTGAGAATGCACAGTCGAATAACAACTTTAAAAAGAATCTCACGTTTGCCAGATACTGCTTATAAATCCACATGTCCTCCTGTTAACCATTTTAGGGCCTAGTTCCTAGGTCTCTTGTATATCCATACGCTCTTGCGTCACCGTCCACAGGATGGCTGAGGTGCCCAATGAACCAGCAGCTTCGCTGGCAAAATCTAAATCCACAAAGCCGTTACCAATTTTCACTAAGTGGTAGAGCTTTCGAAAGCTCGCTTTGGGAGCTCTCGGCCTACTACTGATGCTTCCAGAGATATTTTAGTGTCACAGAACAGCAAAAGGCAGAGTAGATGTGAGGAGTGTGTGAGGAACGAGAGACCCCCGGAACTCTCTCCAGGTAAACTCCAGGTAAACTGTAGACACAATGGGCTGGCTGGAAGCTCAAACAAGACTATAATCATCACTGGAAAAGAGTTCCAGATACACTGGGTCGGCTGGAAGCTCAAACAAGACTATAATCATCACTGGAAAAGAGTTCCAGATACATTGGGTCAGCTAGAAGCTCACGCAAGACTACAAAGATCACTGGAGAAGAGCCACAGACATACTGGATCGGCTAGAAGCCACAAACCTACAAAGTTCAACTGAACACATGTCTGGCTTCCCCTTCCCCACACACCTGCTTATGATAACCAACATGAACATACAACATTTACCACGATGTTTCACTCAGGTGGGAATAGGAAGAGCCAATCTGTCATCAGTTTGACGGGGCCCAGGAGCTGTAGGCTAACCACAAGTACTGGTGGTTGAGTATCCAGTCATCAATAATGCAATGAAGACGGAGCCCAGGAGTTGTAGGTCATCCATAAGCACTGGTCGTTGAGTAGACAGCAACAATGTAGACAGACGTCATGCTTGAGTGCCAAGATGGTGGTAGTGGTGGTGGTAGTGGTAGTAGTGGTGGTGGGTATATATAGACACACTTGATTCTTCTATCACCACCACCAGTGTCACGACCATTACCACAACTCTACCACCATCACCAAAACTCACTACCACAACCACCACCACTGTCACCACCACCGCTATCACCACCTGTGGCATGCTAAGAGTATATCACATGTTATTCGGCGTATGTCACAGGCCCATTCAGGCGTGCCCTCCCGACCAGTGAATCATGTGCTAAGAGTATAACGAGTAGGGGCCCCATCGTTATGCTAGTACTTTGATTCAACCAGCCATTGACAAGGAAGCTCACCCAGGTTGTGAAGCGATGTGGTACACTTAATCAACACTGGCAGGCTTATCTCCAAGTCTGGTGGCTATGGTTCTCACCGTGTCTCTTACTTGCTCTGTGTTACTGCATGTATCCTCTGTATATGTTGTACATATTATTACCGTGTGATATGTGATATTTGGTGAAGGAAATAAACATATTTACTCTGCTTCCTTTTGCTCGCTCCACGTTCCTACCATGGATATTGCGCTACCACCAGGTATACCTGGAGAGGGTTAAGAGATAAGATAAGATAAGATTTCGTTCGGATT
Organism: Cherax quadricarinatus; assembly: GCF_038502225.1. Taxonomy (NCBI): domain Eukaryota; kingdom Metazoa; phylum Arthropoda; class Malacostraca; order Decapoda; family Parastacidae; genus Cherax; species Cherax quadricarinatus. The sequence continues at coordinate 3,275,236 of NC_091368.1, forward strand.
TTTAACCCCGGAAGGTTAGCCACCCAGGATAACCCAAGGACTGTCTAACTTATTTCCATTGTGGTCCTCAGTCTTGTCCCCCAGGATGCGACCCACACCTGTCGACTAACACCCAGGTACCTATTTGCTGCTAGGTGAACAGGACAACAGGTGTAAGGAAACGTGTCGCAATGTTTCCACACGCCGGGAATCGAACCCGGGCCCTCCATGTGTGAAGCGCGAGCTTTAGCCACCAGGCCACCGGGCCACCCGTTTTGAGGGTCATCGCCTCCACGACCAGGCCTCATGGTGGATCTGGGCTTGATCAACCAGGCTGTTATCAGATGTGCAAACCACTAGACTACATCTATGTTTGTAATACTACCACCAAAGTATTTCTTCTCCTATGCCAAATCAAAGTAGAGAACAACATCCAGTATTGGGCCCCTACTGAAACAAGATGGGTCCTACACAGATGACAGCAAGGAAATGAGTGAGCTACTCAAGTCCCAATATGACTCAGTTTTTAGCAAGCTGCTAACCAGACTGAAAGTCGAAGATCAAAATGAATTTTTTATGAGAGAGCCACAGAATTTGGTTAACACAAGCCTATCCGATGTTATCCTGACACCAAATGACTTCGAACAGGCGATAAATGACATGCCCATGCACTCTGCCCCAGGGCCAGACTCATGGAACTCCGTGTTCATCAAGAACTGCAAGAAGCCCCTATCACGAGCCTTTTCCATCCTATGGAGAGGGAGCATGGACACGGGGGTCGTCCAACAGTTACTAAAAACAACAGACATAGCCCCACTCCACAAAGGGGGCAGTAAAGCAACAGCAAAGAACTACAGACCGATAGCACTAACATCCCATATCATAAAAATCTTTGAAAGGGTCCTAAGAAGCAAGATCACCACCCATCTAGAAACCCATCAGTTACACAACCCAGGGCAACATGGGTTTAGAACAGGTCGCTCCTGTCTGTCTCAACTATTGGATCACTACGACAAGGTCCTAAATGCACTAGAAGATAAAAAGAATGCAGATGTAATATATACAGATTTTGCAAAAGCCTTCGACAAGTGTGACCATGGCGTAATAGCGCACAAAATGCGTGCTAAAGGAATAACAGGAAAAGTCGGTCAATGGATCTATAATTTCCTCACTAACAGAACACAGAGAGTAGTAGTCAACAGAGTAAAGTCCGAGGCAGCTATGGTGAAAAGCTCTGTTCCACAAGGCACAGTACTCGCTCCCATCTTGTTCCTCATTCTCATATCCGACATAGACAAGGATGTCAGCCACAGCACCGTGTCTTCCTTTGCAGATGACACCCGAATCTGCATGACAGTGTCTTCCATTGCAGACACTGCAAGGCTCCAGGCGGACATCAACCGAATCTTTCAGTGGGCTGCAGAAAACAATATGAAGTTCAACGATGAGAAATTTCAATTACTCAGATATGGTAAACACGAGGAAATTAAATCTTCATCAGAGTACAAAACAAATTCTGGCCACAAAATAGAGCGAAACACCAACGTCAAAGACCTGGGAGTGATCATGTCGGAGGATCTCACCTTCAAGGACCATAACATTGTATCAATCACATCTGCTAGAAAAATGACAGGATGGATAATGAGAACCTTCAAAACTAGGGATGCCAAGCCCACGATGACACTCTTCAGGTCACTTGTTCTATCTAGGCTGGAATATTGCTGCACACTAACAGCACCTTTCAAGGCAGGTGAAATTGCTGACCTAGAAAATGTACAGAGAACCTTCACGGCGCGCATAACGGAGATAAAACACCTCAATTACTGGGAGCGCTTGAGGTTCCTAAACCTGTATTCCCTGGAACGCAGGCGGGAGAGATACATGATTATATACACCTGGAAAATCCTAGAGGGACTAGTACCGAACTTGCACACGAAAATCACTCACTAAAAAGCAAAAGACTCGGCAGACGATGCAACATCCCCCCAATGAAAAGCAGGGGTGTCACTAGCACGTTAAGAGACCATACAATAAGTGTCAGGGGCCCGAGACTGTTCAACTGCCTCCCAGCACACATAAGGGGGATTACCAACAGACCCCTGGCAGTCTTCAAGCTGGCACTGGACAAGCACCTAAAGTCGGTTCCTGACCAGCCGGGCTGTGGCTCGTACGTTGGTTTGTGTGCAGCCAGCAGCAACAGCCTGGTTGATCAGGCTCTGATCCACCAGGAGGCCTGGTCACAGACCGGGCCGCGGGGGCGTTGACCCCCGGAACTCTCTCCAGGTAAACTCCAGGTAAACCACCATTCACTATTATCACCACTACCCACAGATGGTGAGGCAAATCACATAGACCCCCATGTTAGTTTAACAGTATAGTCATCCTGTTCTTAGCTTAGTCTACCATCAAAGTCTTCTCAAACATAGGTCTATTATTTTTTATATATACAGATCAATTTTTGTGTCCTGTTCTCAGCAAACTTAACTCAGAATTCACTTGAGACTGGGAACGGATTAAAAATAAGAATTTCCTCGATGTTAAAACTGAAAAAAAAAACTTTCTAGTACAATTAATTGAGAAAGTGATTACAAGTTAATTGTGGCTGATACACGAGCTGTACTTGTTATACACAAAGAATGGAAAATCAGTGTAAGAGAGGTAGCCCCGGGAAGCTGGCTGGATTATATATATATATATATATATATATATATATATATATATATATATATATATATATATATATATATATATATATATATATATATATATATATATATATATATATATATATATATATATATATATATATATATAAACCAACACAATGCTCACCAACGCTTCAGGAAAGGACAAAGCTCGTCTCCTGGCAGTGAAGGCACCACACTCAGGAGATTTCCTTCTAGCTGTTCCCAATTCCTCCTTGGGCACTCGACTAGACCCACAGGCCATTCGGATTGGTGTTGCTCTTCGCCTAGCCGCCCCCATCCTCACCGAACATAGGTGCATTTGCGGCAGGGCGACAGCTGATCAATTATGACTTCATGGTCTCGTGTGTCACACAGCAGAAGGGAAGTATGCCAGACATGAGGAGGTCAATGACATCATAAAGAGAAGCCTCGCCACAGCCCATTGCCCAGCTCAACGGGAACCCCAAGTGCAGAGGTCTGACGGAAGTCAAAAGCGTCCTGATGGAGCCACTATGCTACCCTGGAAGGATGGAAAGCAGATTGCCTGGGACTACACCTGTGCTGCCACATTGGCAGATACCTACTTGCCATACTCTGTAGTGGAAGGGGGTGGAGCTGCCAGCCACAGGGAGAACCAGAAGATCCGCAAATATGAAGACCTTCCTCCTTGCTATAACTTCATCCCAATAGGGTCGGAGACCATTGGAGCATGGGGCAAGCGTGCTCTAAAGTTCCTCAAAGAGCTGGGTGAAAAGCTCATCATAGAAACCAAGGACCACAGGGCGACCAGCTTCCTCTTTCAGAGACTCAGTTTCACGATCCAGAGAGGAAATGCCTGCAGCATTCTGGGCACGCGGCCCACCACCGGAGAGCTGGACGAAATATTTGAGATGTAGCTCTGAGTTGGTATCTAGGTTGTTTTACTTTCTATTGTATTTTTGTGAATGGTTTGTCAATGTATTTTGTCTTTAAGTAAAATATATATTAAATATAGGGGGTGGCAGGAGAAAATTCTCAAACAGCTTCAGGGAGAACCTTGAGTTTTCCCTGAAGCAAGTTTATTCTTTTCTCTGAGGATGAGGGTCCCCAGTACAGTTCTAGAGGCGGTACCTCCCTATATATATTGTGAGGGAAAAGTTCAATAGATAGGAGTAGCGAGGGAATATATAGTAACAATAGTTTCATTGCCGGCTACTTTAATTTTCCTGAGGAGGAGCCAGCCTGAGTAATACTGACTGAAGTTGTTATAGGGCTGAGTAAGCCTTCACATATACATATATATATATATATATATATATATATATATATATATATATATATATATATATATATATATATATATATATATATATATATATATAAAGGATGCAAAATAACCACAGGAGAAATAGAATGATAGCTCTTGGCCTTTCGTGTTGCAATCAACACATCATCAGGAGATTGCAATGTTGCAAAAATAGAGTAATAGAAAATCCAGACAGATTCGTTCAGGGCAACGAATCTGCCGGACATTAAAAAAAGAGAGAGAAAATGGAAAACTGAGAGGAGGGTATCAAAGTGTGGTACATACCCTAGCCTGCTTATCTATGGTACGCTGGGGCAGGGCCCTTCCCTTCTCTCTGAGGGCCGGATGTATCATCTCAGGGTACAGATGGGCGGGTCGTTCAGGACGGGCGTGGGTGCTGACGCCCTCTGAAAAAAATAGACCTCCAAAAAATGTATATATTGAAACATATTTTGATATAAAGGACAATTTAATAATTCTTGTTAAACGCTAAACCCATATGGGTCAGGAAGCATAAGTAGTGGAGGCTTGATCCTCCGTCTACTGAGCGCGAGACAAACGTACTTCCTAATAATAATAATAATAATAATAATAATGATAATAATAATAATAATAATAATAATAATAATAATAATAATATTTATTTCCACCAGTACATGATACAACTTATACAGACCATAGCTGACATCAACGACATACTACTATATAGAAAGTCCCTTGTTATGCTGAGCAATTCCCGCAAATTAGGTCAAATTTGTACCCAGGATGCGACCCACACCAGTCCACTAACATCCGGGTACCTATTATATTGCTAGGTGAACATGGACAGCAGGTGTTTTAAGGAAACACATCTTAATGTTTCCACCCGTACCGGGGATCGACCCCCGGACCTCAGTGTGTGAGTTCCAATATAAAGAATAAAAAATCACAATACCGTGACTGGAACAACACACAAATAACTCGTACAGGGGAGAAAGGAGCTTATGACGACATTTCGGTCCTACTTAGACCATTAACAAAGTCACCTGTAAATTTGTAGATGAATGGTTCAGAGAACCGACATGTTGATAAATTAGACACATGTGCAACTCTTGGGTATCTTTATTGAGGAAACGTTTCGCCACACAGTGGCTTCATCACTCCATACGTAGGAGAAACTTGAAGAACAGGAGGAGAATGAGGTAATCAGTCCCTCAACCTTGAGTCGATGTGTTCAGTCCATCAATCTTGAATAGAATAGATTGATGGACTGAACACATCGACTCAAGGTTGAGGGACTGATTACCTCATTTTCCTCCTGTTCTTCAAGTTTCTCCTACGTATGGAGTGATGAAGCCACTGTGTGGCGAAACGTTTCCTCAATAAAGATACCCAAGAGTTGCACATGTGTCTAATTTATCACCTGTAAATGGTTCAAGTAGGACCGAAACGTCGTCTTAAGCTCCTTTCTCTTAAGTCCGGGTTATTTGAGTATATTTCAAAATAAATACTCTTTGACACTCTCAAGTGAACTGATGTAAAGATAAGACACTTAACTTGTCTTATTTCAGCTGTGTTCAGACATGTCAGGATATCTTATTAATGAAAATAAGATACCAGATATACTAAGCAAATTTCGTAAATTTGCTTGTAATAGATAAGTGAACTATAGATATGTAATAAAGTTGGTAGAATTACCGACAATATGTAAAGTAAAAGGACACAAGTGCAACTAATGTGACATTTATTGTGGCAACGTTTCGCTCTCCAGGAGCTTGATAAAGCTCCTGGAGAGCGAAACGTTGCCACAATAAATGTCACATTAGTTGCACTTGTGTCCTTTTACTTTACATATAGATATGTAGATGTAAATCCATATGTACACCTGTTAACCCTCTGAGGCCTAGCTCCTGGGCCCTTTGTGTATCCATATGCTCTTACGCTACCATCCACAGGATAGATATGCTCTTACAATACCACTCACAGGATAGATATGCTCTTACGCTACCATCCACAGGATAGATATGCTCTTACAATACCATCCACAGGATAGATATGCTCTTACGCTACCATCCACAGGATAGATATGCTCTTACAATACCATCCACAGGATAGATATGCTCTTACAATACCATCCACAGAATAGATATGCTCTTACGCTACCATCCACAGAATAGATATGCTCTTACGCTACCATCCACAGGATAGATATGCTCTTACAATACCATCCACAGGATAGATATGCTCTTATGCTACCATCCACAGGATAGATATGCTCTTACAATACCATCCACAGGATAGATATGCTCTTACAATACCATCCACAGGATATATATGCTCTTACAATACCATCCACAGAATAGATATGCTCTTACGCTACCATCCACAGGATAGATATGCTCTTACGCTACCATCCACAGGATAGATATGCTCTTACGCTACCATCCACAGGATAGATATGCTCTTACAATACCATCCACAGGATAGATATGCTCTTACGCTACCATCCACAGGATAGATATGCTCTTACAATACCATCCACAGGATAGATATGCTCTTACAATACCATCCACAGGATATATATGCTCTTACAATACCATCCACAGAATAGATATGCTCTTACGCTACCATCCACGGGATAGATATGCTCTTACGCTACCATCCACAGGATAGATATGCTCTTACAATACCATCCACAGAATAGATATGCTCTTACGCTACCATCCACAGGATAGATATGCTCTTACGCTACCATCCACAGGATAGATATGCTCTTACAATACCATCCACAGGATAGATATGCTCTTACGCTACCATCCACAGGATAGATATGCTCTTACAATACCATCCACAGGATAGATATGCTCTTACGCTACCATCCACAGGATAGATATGCTCTTACAATACCATCCACAGGATAGATATGCTCTTACAATACCATCCACAGGATATATATGCTCTTACAATACCATCCACAGAATAGATATGCTCTTACGCTACCATCCACGGGATAGATATGCTCTTACGCTACCATCCACAGGATAGATATGCTCTTACAATACCATCCACAGAATAGATATGCTCTTACGCTACCATCCACAGGATAGATATGCTCTTACGCTACCATCCACAGGATAGATATGCTCTTACAATACCATCCACAGGATAGATATGCTCTTACGCTACCATCCACAGGATAGATATGCTCTTACAATACCATCCACAGGATAGATATGCTCTTACGCTACCATCCACAGGATAGACATGCTCTTACGCTACCATCCACAGGATAGACATGCTCTTACGCTACCATCCACAGGATAGACATGCTCTTACGCTACCATCCACAGGATAGACATGCTCTTACGCTACCATCCACAAGATAGACATGCTCTTACGCTACCATCCACAGGATAGATATGGGGTGTACAATAAACTAGCCACTTCGGTGGCAAAATCTAATCAGAGACCCTCAACAGAATGAACTTTGTTGACACTCCACGTAACATTCTTTTTTTCCATATGAGAAAAATATTGATTAGTTCCTTAGCTGTCCGAGTTATTTTTGAAGTGACTGTCGTGTGGCGTTAGACTTCTGTTAGCACCTCCAGAGCTTAGCCTCTCAAAATGACTCAGAAATGGTTAGTTCCTCTCATGCATGCCAACAACAATAGTTCAGTTGAAAGTTAGTTATGCAAGTGGTCTACACAGGTTAGTTCTTGTTAGTTTCATTAGATGCCAACAACATCATCCCAGTGAAAAACTAGGAGACAACACAATAAGTGTCAGGGGCCCAAGGCTGTTCAATTGCCTCACATACATAAGGGGGATTATTAATAGGCCCCTGGCTGTCTTCAAGACCCCTGGGTGTCTTCAAGACCCCTGGCTGTTTTCAAGACCCCTGGCTGTCTTCAAGACCCCTGGCTGTCTTCAAGACCCCTGGTTGTCTTCAAGACCCCTGGCTGTCTTCAAGACCCCTGGTTGTCTTCAAGACCCCTGGCTGTCTTCAAGACCCCTGGCTGTCTTCAAGACCCCTGGTTGTCTTCAAGACCCCTGGTTGTCTTCAAGACCCCTGGTTGTCTTCAAGACCCCTGGTTGTCTTCAAGACCCCTGGTTGTCTTCAAGACCCCTGGTTGTCTTCAAGACCCCTGGTTGTCTTCAAGACCCCTGGTTGTCTTCAAGACCTCTGGTTGTCTTCAAGACCTCTGGTTGTCTTCAATACCCCTGGCTGTCTTCAAGACCTCTAGCTGTCTTCAAGACCCTTGGTTGTCTTCAAGACCCCTGGCTGTCTTCAAGACCCTTGGTTGTCTTCAAGACCCCTGGCTGTCTTCAAGACCTCTAGCTGTCTTCAAGACCCTTGGTTGTCTTCAAGACCCCTGACTGTCTTCAGGACCCTTGCCTGTCTTCAAGACCCCTGGTTGTCTTCAAGACTTCTGGCTGTCTTCAAGACCCCTGGGTGTCTTCAAGACCCCTGGGTGTCTTCAAGATCCCTGGCTGTCTTCAAGATCCCTGGTTGTCTTCAAGATCTTTGGCTGTCTTCAAGACCCCTGGTTGTCTTGAAGACCCCTGGTTGTCTTGAAGACCCCTGGGTGTCTTCAAGACTCCTGGCTGTCTTCAAGATCGCTGGCTACCTTCAAGACCCCTGGTTGTCTTCAAGACCCCTGGTTGTCTTGAAGACCCCTGGTTGTCTTCAAGACCCCTGGGTGTCTTCAAGACCCCTGGCTGTCTTCAAGATCCCTGGCTACCTTCAAGACCCTTGGCTGTCTTCAAGACCCCTGGCTGTCTTCAAGACCCCTGGTTCTCCTCAAGAAGGCTCTGGACAGACATATAAAGTCAGTACCTGACCAACCGGGCTGTGGTTCATACGTTGGTTTACGTGCAGCCAGCAGTAACAGGCTGGTTGATCAGGCTCTGATACACCATGAGGCCTGGTCATTGACCAGGCCGTGGGGGCGTTGACCCCCGGAACACTCTGTAGGTATACTCCACGTTAGTCTTTGTTAGTTTTGTCACATGCCAACAACAATAGTTCAGTTGTTAGTTCCTCTGCATGGAATATCTTAAGTTGTGTTAAGTATCATTTCTTAGTGTTAGTCGAGGCATGGCTGTTAGAGTGCGACCGCAGGCCCACTTACGAGGAAGATAGGGCCTGGGTTTGATCCTGGGTGGTGCAGCTGCAGCAATCAGCGCCGGCGTGAGGGAGTAACTATTTACTAGACACTCCGTCAGGTTGGACTTATCTAGCCCTAATCTTACTCCCTCCAGCATCACCTCCGTCAGCTCCAGTCCACAGGTGTGACGTATCTGAGCCCAACACTGCTCAGAAGTCCATCTGCTGGTGCTGACCTGCTGCCCTCCTGCAGGTGGGGAGGGTGGTGACACCCCAGCTTGGTGTTCCTCCAGCAGGTAACACAACTGCCTGACGAAGTGTACGTTGGCCGACTCCTTCCATAGTGTTTCTGCTCCCAGATCAACACACATGCAACGAAGACATATTTGTACACATTAAACAAGCGTATAACTAAAGTTTAATTAAGAGGATCCCAGAAGTGGGTCGAAATATACAGGTCTATTACTCTCCTTAAGATAAGATAAGATAAGATTTCGTTCGGATTTTTAACCCCGGAGGGTTAGCCACCCAGGATAACCCAAGAAAGTCAGTGCGTCATCGAGGACTGTCTAACTTATTTCCATTGGGGTCCTTAATCTTGTCCCCCAGGATGCGACCCACACCAGTCGACTAACACCCAGGTACCTATTTGCTGCTAGGTGAACAGGACAACAGGTGTAAGGAAACGTGTCGAAATGTTTCCACCCACCGGGAATCGAACCCGGGCCCTCTGTGTGTGAAGCGGGAGCTGTAGCCACCAGGCCACCGGGCCACCTTAGTTTCCATCACCATGTGAATTATTGAGCATGATGATTAAAGGGCACATAAATACCCCTGTCTTCTAGTATGTTCACTTCTTCCTTATAATCTACCTTGTCTATAAATACTATTGTATTTGCTTTGTTTCGTAAGGCGAAGTCCAGGATCTTTCCTTAATTCATGGTATAACTTAAGAGATCATCAATGACAATTGTGTTATAGAGGTCTGAGCTTTGTTCAGGTGTCTATAACGTTTCATCAGTAAAGTTACCCAACTGTTGCACATGTGTCTTAATCTTCAACTTGTCTATATTATTCCATTTCCAACAATTGGAGCTTAAAACTCGTATATTTTTTTAACACAGCGGTCGTCTCCCACCAAGGCAGCAACACCTGAAGACGAAGAGACGAAAATTTTTCTCCTTTTTTACGTTTTGTAATTTATACAGGAAGTGTTACTAGCACCTTGCTAGCGGCATTTAGTAATTTATGCAGGTGTTATTAATAGCCCCCGTGTAGTGGATAAACTTTGAACTCCATTAACCAACAAACGTCAATTATAAGGAGAGGAATGTCTGTATATATTGATAGTGTGATGTTACTTGTCAGCTTGTAAGACAGTCATATATATATATATATATATATATATATATATATATATATATATATATATATATATATATATATATATATATATATATATATATATATATATATATATATATAAAGGAATAACAAAGAGAAAGAGGAGGCATCAACCCCTGGCATCACAGATGTGTCAATTATCATGATGACGTCGTGTAGTGGCACCCATCAAGAGTGCCAGGTGTGTCTATGTGTCACCTGCTTCCCCTGATGCCACCTACCCTCGTTCCTCCCCTCAGAGGGGTGCATGCCCTCTTCTGGTATTAGAGAGAGGGGAAATACCAGCTGCTCTAAGTTACATCAATGCCCAGCTTACAGTTACATCAGCCTGGGGTAAACGATGGTAGGCCACATTTTCTTTTGAGAAATCTTAAATGATGATAATGATAGTCTAAACACCATGATGGTAATGCTGGAGCAGTGGTAAGAATGATGATCTAGGTACCATGATTGTAATGCTGGAGCAGTGGTAATAATGATTGTCTCTAGGCACTATGATGGTAATGCTGGAACAATGGTAAGAATGAACTGGAGAGTGCTGGTACCCGGGGACAAAGTTGGTATCCTTCGGGTGAAATTTGACTCTAAACTGACTATGAAGAACCACGTTGTAAATCTTAAAAACAAGGCAGCCATGTAGCTTACAGTACTTAGACATATCTAGCATCTGCTTGACAGTAGAGGCTGCAAGACTGTACGAGGCACAAGTACATTCACACCTTGAGTATGCTCCAGTTTCTTGGATTGCCTGCCCCCTGTCTCATCTGCGACTTCTTGACAGAATAGAGACCAGAGCAAGACGACTCATCTCTCACCTGGACCCAGCCTGAGCAGATCCGTCATTCAGCAGAGCCTTCAACACAGGAGAGATGTGGGTGGCCTTACTGTTATGTACTAGACTAATTCTATCAAGGTACCATTGGTTCTACTTCGTAGTCAGCAAGAAGACAGTTTCGACACAACAAGACGGGCAGTCAACAGCAACTACACTCTGGCTGTACCCTTCTCAGTAGCGCACTCAACTCACACACTCAGTGTTCGTGGTTCGATCACGGGTACAGGTGGAAATATATACATGCTTCTTACATCTGCTGTCCCTTTTCATCTAGCAGTAAGTAGGTACCTGGATGTTAGTCGACCGTTGTGGGTCGTATCCTGGAAGTATTAGTATACCTTAGATAGGAATGAGGCTTTCAAATGAGCTGAAGTTGGATAACAGCTCTTGGCATGTAAAACTAATGTTTGTGAAACAGAAGAACCACGTCCTCTTGAGATCTTTCATTCCCAGGATGACTCGAACCTGCAACATGTTCGTACAGCAGAACGACATCGATGACATAAAATAAGCTGAGCATATGAAATCTCTGGCCAACAGATAGCTCCAACATCACCCTCTGCCCCACAGATGGCTCCAGCTTTACCCTCTGGCCCACAGGTGGTTCCAGCTTCACCCTCCGGCTAACAGATGGCTCCAGATTTACCCTCTGGCCCACAGATGGCTCGTTTTACCCTCTGGCCCACAGATGGCCCCCAGCTTTACCCTCTGGCGCACAGATGGCTCCAGCTTCACCCTCTGGCGCACAGATGGCTCCAGCTTCACCCTCTGGCTCACAGATAACTCCAACTTCACCTTCATCACTATACGTTAATTCACAACAAGGAAAAGGCTTTAAAATGAGCTGATGTAGGTAACAGCCTGTAAATAATAGTAGGAACTCTTAACCTAACCTTCTAAAAATCCTGTGTAATGAGAGAGAGAGAAAGAGAGAGAGAGAGAGAGAGAGAGAGAGAGAGAGAGAGAGAGAGAGAGAGAGAGAGAGAGAGAGAGAGAGAGGGAGAGAGAGAGGGAGAGAGAGAGAGAGAGAGAGAAATAGAGAGAGAAAGAGAGAGAGAGAGAGGGAGAGAGAGAGGATAGAGAGAGAGAGAGAGAGAGAGAGAGAGAGAGAGAGAGAGAGAGAGAGAGAGAGAGAGAGAGAGAGAGAGAGAGAGAGAGAGACTGACTCACTCCTTTCCTTCACACGTCTCACTATAAATACCTCTTAATTACATGTCCAACCTCCCTCCAATCATTCTGCCTCAGTCCTCTCCCATTAACACCTCCCCACTGGGGGGAGGGAAGGAAGGAAAGATGGAGGGAGAGAGGGAGGGAAGGAAGGAGAGATGGAGGGAGAGAGGGAGGGAGGGACTGAGGTAAGAAACCCCAAGGTACAATAAATCTCTCACCCGCCTGGTTTGTTTACTTTCACTCCTGACCTAAACATTGTCTCCCCATTAATGTTTACATGTTTGGTGACTTAACTGTTCACACGTCTCTCTCTTTCCTTGCTCACTTCTCTATTTGCCTGCTTACCTGCCTGTTTAACTGACTGTTTACCTGTCTGCCTGCTTACCTGTCTGTCTAACTGACTGTTTACCTGTCTGCCTGCTTACCTGTCTGTCTGCCTGCCTACTTATCTGTCTACCTGTCTGCCTGCTTACCTATCTGTCTGCACACTTATGCCTCTGCCTTCCACAAAATGGGTACGTAGAGCATAATAAACATTAAATCTCTCTCTCTCTCTCTCTCTCTCTCTCTCTCTCTCTCTCTCTCTCTCTCTCTCTCTCTCTCTCTCTCTCTCTCTCTCTAAATATTATATTTATCTTACACAATAAAAAACACAGACAATGACATGAGTCTCAGGTAGACTCGTCAGCTATGTCACGAGGTAAGTATCATTGTTGACATCAGCTCCAGGTCTGATATCATTCATTACACTGTGCCTAAAAACACTAGGAAGCCATCCATTACTAGGGAGCCTAGTTATATATTGTGCAATGTCATATTATAGAAATTACCAGCTATAATTACAGATGGTGCCATGTGGCAATGAGAATGTCACCACCACAAGAATCACCATGGATGGTGACAGGTGGCACTGAAATTGTCACTGCCACAAGAATCACCATAGAAGGTGACAGGTGGCACTGAGATTGTTACCACCACAAGAATCACCATAGATGGTGACAGGTGGCACTCAGATTGTCACCACCACAATAATCACTAGATATGGTGATAGGCGGTGCAGTCACCATCTGCGCCCTGACAATGGAGTTCAGAACTCACGATACTTGAGGTAACGATTATTGGAAGGCACAGAACCAACAGCACTAACAACAGAACCACTAGCACTAACAACAGAACCACTAGCACTAACAACAGAACCACCAACACTAACAACAGAACCACTAGCACTAACAACAGAACCACTAGCACTAACAACAGAACCACCAGCACTAACAACAGACCCACCAGCACTAAAAACAAAACCACCAACACTAACAACAGAACCACCAACACTAACAACAAAACCAACAACATTAACAACAGAACCACCAGCACTAACAACAGAACCACTAGCACTAACAACAGACCCACCCGCACTAACAACAAAACCACCAACACTAACAACAGAACCACCAGCACTAACAACAGAACCTCTAGCACTAACAACAAAACCACCAGCACTAACAACAGAACCACCAGCACTAACAACAGAACCACTAGCACTAACAACAAAACCACCAACACTAACAACAGAACCACCAACACTAACAACAGAACCACCAGCACTAACAGAACCACAAGCACTAACACTAACAGAACCACCAGCACTAACAGAACCACCAGCACTAACAGAACCACCAGCACTAACAGAACCACAGGCACTAACACTAACAACAGAACCACCAGCACTAACAGACCCACCAGCACTAACAGAACCACAAGCACTAACACTAACAACAGAGCCACCAGCACTAACAGAACCACAAGCACTAACACTAACAACAGAACCACAAGCACTAACACTAACAACAGACCCACCAGCACTAACAGAACCACAAGCACTAACACTAACAACAGAACCACCAGCACTAACAGAACCACAAGCACTAACACTAACAACAGAACCACCAGCACTAACAGAACCACAAGCACTAACACTAACAACAGAACCACCAGCACTAACAGAACAACAAGCACTAACACTAACAACAGAACCACAAGCACTAACACTAACAACAGAACCACCAGCACTAACAGAACCACAAGCACTAACACTAACAACAGAACCACTAGCACTAACAGAACCACAAGCACTAACACTAACAACAGAACCACCAGCACTAACAGAACCACAAGCACTAACACTAACAACAGTACCACCAGCACTAACACTAACAACAGAACCACCAGCACTAACAGAACCACAAGCACTAACACTAACAGAACCACCAGCACTAACAGAACCACAAGCACTAACACTAACAACAGAACCACCAACACTAACAGAACCACAAGCACTAACACTAACAGAACCACCAGCACTAACAGAACCACAAGCACTAACACTAACAGAACCACCAGCACTAACAGAACCACAAGCACTAACACTAACAACAGAACCACTAGCACTAACAGAACCACAAGCACTAACACTAACAACAGAACCACCAGCACTAACAGAACCACAAGCACTAACACTAACAACAGAACCACCAGCACTAACAGAACCACAAGCACTAACACTAACAACAGAACCACCAGCACTAACAGAAACACAAGCACTAACACTAACAACAGAACCACCAGCACTAACAGAACCACAAGCACTAACACTAACAACAGAACCACCAGCACTAACAGAACCACAAGCACTAACACTAACAACAGAACCACCAGCACTAACAGAACCACAAGCACTAACACTAACAACAGAACCACCAGCACTAACAGAAACACAAGAACTAACACTAACAACAGAACCACAAGCACTAACACTAACAACAGAACCACCAGCACTAACAGAACCACCAGCACTAACAGAACCACAAGCACTAACACTAACAACAGAACCACCAGCACTAACAGAACCACAAGCACTAACACTAACAACAGAACCACCAGCACTAACAGAACCACAAGCACTAACACTAACAGAACCACCAGCACTAACAGAACCACAAGCACTAACACTAACAACAGAACCACCAACACTAACAGAACCACCAGCACTAACACTAACAACAGAACCACCAGTACTAACATCTAGAACTACGACAAGCAAAAATGCAGCTTCCTGCTGCTTCCTGCTGCTCTCTGCTGCTTCCTGCTGCTCTTTGCTGCTCTCTGCTGCTTCCTGCTGCTTCCTGCTGCTCTTTGCTGCTCTCTGCTGCTCCCTGCTGCTCTCTGCTGCTCTCTGCTGCTTCCTGCTGCTCTCTGCTGCTCCCTGCTGCTCTCTGCTGCTCCCTGCTGCTCTCTGCTGCTCCCTGCTGCTCTCTGCTGCTCCCTGCTGCTCCCTGCTGTTCCCTGCTGCTCGCTGCTACTCCCTGCTGCTCCCTGCTGCTTCCTGCTGCTCCCTGCTGCTCCCTGCTGTTCCCTGCTGCTCCCTACTGCTCCCTGCAGCTCCCTGCTGTTCTCTGCTGCTCCCTGCTGCTCTCTGCTGCTCCCTGCTGTTCCCTGCTGCTCCCTGCTGTTCCCTGCTGCTCCCTGCTGTTCCCTGCTGCTCCCTGCTGCTGTCTGCTGCTCCCTGCTGCTCCCTGCTGTTCTCTGCTGCTCTCTGCTGCTCCCTGCTGTTCCCTGCTGCTCCCTGCTGCTCCCTGCTGTTCCCTGCTGCTCCCTGCTGTTCCCTGCTGCTCCCTGCTGTTCCCTGCTGCTTCCTGCTGCTCCCTGCTGTTCCCTGCTGCTCCCTGTTGCTCTCTGCTGCTCCCTGCTGTTCCCTGCTGCTCCCTGCTGCTCCCTGCTGCTCCCTGCTGCTCCCTGCTGTTCCCTGCTGCTCCCTGCTGCTCCCTGCTGTTCCCTGCTGCTCCCTGCTGTTCCCTGCTGCTCCCTGCTGCTATCTGCTGCTACCTGCTGCTCCCTGCTGCTCCCTGCTGTTCTCTGCTGCTCCCTGCTGTTCCCAGAGATGCCAGGAAGCAGGAGAGCACAGACAAGTAAGCAGGTATCTGATTTAAATCCCCCAGCATAGTCTGGCACCCGGCCCTCAGACATTCCTGCACCTGCTGTTGCTGTTGCTGTTGCTGCTGTTGTTGCTGTTGCTGCTGTTGCTGCTGTTGTTGCTGTTGCTGCTGTTGTTGCTGTTGCTGTTGTTGTTGCTGCTGCTGCTGCTGCTGTTGCTGCTGTTGTTCCTGCTGCTGACTTCACCTAACATCAGACTATAATAATAATAATAATAATAATAATAATAATAATAATAATAATGTCAATATTCCATAGATTTTCTCTCTCTCTCTCTCTCTCTCTCTCTCTCTCTCTCTCTCTCTCTCTCTCTCTCTCTCTCTCTCTCTCTCTCTCTCTCTCTCTCTCTCTCTCTCTCTCTCTCTCTCTCTCTCTGACTCATTCCAATCAGCTGACGTCAGCACATGTAATGTCAACACAGGAAGTGTCATAAAAGATAGAGAGAGAAAGAGAAAGGAGAGATAATGGGGGAATAAAAAAACTGAATCGATGGAATAAGAGAGAGTAGAGGAGAGAAGAAGGAACTAGGAGACAAGGTGGATCAGTGTAAGAGAACCAAGACTGTTCACAGGAATACCAGCAAGATCAAGAAACTACCACAACCACGACAACCACAGCACATTGGAGCGCATACAGCCACGACAGATGATGTCACACACACACACACACACACACACACACACACACACACACACACACACACACACACACACACACACACACACACACACACACACACACACACACACACACGAGTCAATAATTTAGTAAATCAATGTTCATCGGCTCGTCGAACCTACGCATGTGTGTTTGTGTTCATCTGTTCGTGTCTGTGTGCTCACCTGTTTGTGTCTGTGTTCACCTGTTTGTGTCTATGTTCACCTGTTTTGCCTGCGTTCACCTGTTTGTGTCTGTGTTCATATGTTTGTGTCTATGTTCACCTGTTTGTGTCTATGTTCATCTACTTGTGTCTGTGTCCACTTGTTTAAGTCTGTGTTCACTTGTTTGAGTCTGTGTTCACTTGTTTGAGTCTGTGTTCACTTGTTTGAGTCTGTGTTCACTTGTTTGAGTCTGTGTTCACTTGTTTAAGTCTGTGTTCACTTGTTTGAGTCTGTGTTCACTTGTTTGAGTCTGTGTTCACTTGTTTGAGTCTGTGTTCACTTGTTTGAGTCTGTGTTCACTTGTTTGAGTCTGTGTTCACCTGCTCGTATTGAACAAGTTAGTGATAATGAACAACTTACAATAGTTATGAACATGTGGTGATGAACTATTTACATGTTCACATCTGGATACAGTCGTGTGAACTCTCTCTGCAGACTTGAATTCAACTTACAAACATTTGTATCTGGATCAGGGGCAATAAACCCTGAGGGGCCCCAGAAGCGAGTCTAGTCCACAGTGCTTATAAATTTTGGGTCTACTGTATGAGAAGGGCCCCCATAACGGTTCAAGTTTCAGGGGCCCCATAACGGTTCAAGTTTCAGGGACCCCATAACGGTTCAAGTTTCAGGGCCCCCAAAATGTAGGCCCGTTACTGGTCTGAGGTAATTCAAACTATACCACGGGTGGGGTTAGAACCCGCGATCAGAGAGTCTGGAGTTTTGAGAATCTGTGATCGCTGGTTCTAACCCCACCCGTGGTATGGTTTGTTTGCAATCGTGTCATTACGATTTCGTGAGTCACGCTGAGGTAATTCAGTACAGTTTGTATCTGAAGGTACCAGAAATATTGATATGAAAGGAGAGTGCCAGGTAGACAGAAATGAAAGAAGGAAATGAGAGGGAAAAGAAGAGAATATTGTGTTGGTTTTATTAGGAGTGTCACCAGGGATGGTGCTGTACTTGACAAGGTTGTTCTGTAAATAAAGGTGTGGTGGTGTCGTGTGTGTGTGTGTGGTTACAGGAGTCGAGACACAGCTCCTGGTTCCGCCTCTTTGCTGGTCGTTACTAGGTCCACTCTCTCTCTCACCCTGCTCTGTGAGCTTTATCATACCTCTTCTTAAAGCTATGTATGTTTCCTGCATCCACTTCATCACTCTCCAGATTGTTCCACTTCTTGACAACTCTATGACTGAAGAAATACTTCCTAGCATCCCTGTGACTTATCTGAGTCTTCAGTTTCCAGTTGTGTCCCCTTGTTGCTGCGTCACATCTCTGAAACAGTCTGTCTCTATCCACCTTGTCAGTTTCTCTCAGTATATGTCGTTATCATGTGTGTGTATATGTGTGTTCTCACCTCCTCACTGCAACTTCTAAATCCCATACCTCACACTCATATAGATGTGCTGTCACCATTCTACAGTGGTACTCTCCTCTTTCCCCACTCCACTGATACAAATCACTCACCACAGACGCCTCAGTACCCCTATCACCTTACCCTCAGGAAATACTTGTCCTGTTACCTGATTCTTTCCTCTCTGTGGTTCACCTCGTCCTTCAAAGACTCGTCTACAGACACAAACACTCACAGTTAACCAAACACTCCGTCGTTTAATCTAATATGCAGACTTACGTCACCCATATCTTTAGAAATTAAAATTAAAATGTCTTTAAATGTAATGGAAGGATAATGCAGTTGACATATAATCAAATATTGTCAGCTACATAAGTAATCCACTAGCTTGCAGATCCCTACATCTATCCTCCAGGTTTTCCCCACTACATTAATCTCTCTCAAAGCCTGAATCCCGTTCTCGCAGGAGACTTTCCGATGCTCACACATTCTCTTATTTTATCTCCTTTCACGCTTTCTCACTATTTTTAATCTCTCTCTCTCTCTCTCTCTCTCTCTCTCTCTCTCTCTCTCTCTCTCTCTCTCTCTCTCTCTCTCTCTCTCTCTCTCTCTCTCCATTTATTCAACTTTCGCTATACCATTTCTACATTGCAATCACTCTTGTACTATATATATATATATATATATATATATATATATATATATATATATATATATATCTATATATATATATATATATATATATATATATATCTAGGTTTCTAAATGATGATATGATTCACATCTATTTTGCTATGTTGCTGCAGCATACTTGGCATAGTAGCAAGTGGATGGTAGACACCAGTAACCAGCACTACCATTGTCTAACACAACAGTGGGTAACACACACTAACACAGCAGTGGGTAATACACACTGTCTAACACAACAGTGGGTAATACACACTGTCTAACACAACAGTGGGTAATACACACTAACACAGCAGTGGGTAATACACACTGTCTAACACAACAGTGGGTAATACACACTGTCTAACACAACAGTGGGTAATACACACTGTCTAACACAGCAGTGGGTAATACACACTGTCTAACACAACAGTGGGTAACACACACTGTCTAACACAGCAGTGGGCAATACACACTGTCTAACACAACAGTGGGTAACACACACTGTCTAACACAACAGTGGGTAACCACACTGTCTAACACAACAGTGGATAACACACACTGTCTAACACAACAGTGGGTAACCACACTGTCTAACACAACAGTGGATAACACACACTGTCTAACACAACAGTAGGTAACCACACTGTCTAACACAACAGCGTTACCAGCACAACACAAGCCAGACTGAAGGTCAGTGTTACCAGCTTCTAAGTTATTCATGGCAGGCTTTTACCTGTCCTAACTAATATATTGTGTGAGTTATCCTGCCTCCTGTGACCTGGCAACACTGCTCTTGACCCAAACTTTAATAATAATAATAATAATAATAATAATAATAATAATAATAATAATAATAATAATAATAATAATAATAATAATAATAATAATAATAATAATAATAATAATAATAATAATAATTATTATTATTATTATCACACTGGCCGATTCCCACCAAGGCAGGGTGGCCCGAAAAAGAAAAACTTTCACCATCATTCACTCCATCACTGTCTTGCCAGAAGGGTGCTTTACACTACAGTTTTTAAACTGCAACATTAACACCCCTCCTTCAGAGTGCAGGCACTGTACTTCCCATCTCCAGGACTCAAGTCCGGCCTGCCGGTTTCCCTGAACCCCTTCATAAATGTTACTTTGCTCACACTCCAACAGCACGTCAAGTATTAAAAACCATTTGTCTCCATTCACTCCAATCAAACACGCTCACGCATGCCTGCTGGAAGTCCAAGCCCCTCGCACACAAAACCTCCTTTACCCCCTCCCTCCAACCTTTCCTAGGCCGACCCCTGCCCCGCCTTCCTTCCACTACAGACTGATACACTCTTGAAGTCACTCTGTTTCACTCCATTCTCTCTACATGTCCAAACCACCTCAACAACCCTTCCTCAGCCCTCTGGACAACAGTTTTGGTAATCCCGCACCTCCTCCTAACTTCCAAACTACGAATTCTCTGCATTATATTCACACCACACATTGCCCTCAGACATGACATCTCCACTGCCTCCAGCCTTCTCCTCGCTGCAACATTCATCACACATGCTTCACACCCATATAAGAGCAGTGGTAAAACTATACTCTCATACATTCCCCTCTTTGCCTCCAAGGACAAAGTTCTTTGTCTCCACAGACTCCTAAGTGCACCACTCACCCTTTTCCCCTCATCAATTCTATGATTCACCTCATCTCTCATAGACCCATCCGCTGACACGTCCACTCCCAAATATCTGAATACATTCACCTCCTCCATACTCTCTCCCTCCAATCTGATATCCAATCTTTCATCACCTAATCTTTTTGTTATCCTCATAACCTTACTCTTTCCTGTATTCACTTTTAATTTTCTTCTTTTGCACACCCTACCAAATTCATCCACCAATCTCTGCAACTTCTCTTCAGAATCTCCCAAGAGCACAGTGTCATCAGCAAAGAGCAACTGTGACAACTCCCACTTTATGTGTGATTCTTTATCTTTTAACTCCACGCCTCTTGCCAAGACCCTCGCATTTACTTCTCTTACAACCCCATTTATAAATATATTAAACAACCACGGTGACATTACACATCCTTGTCTAAGGCCTACTTTTACTGGGAAATAATTTCCCTCTTTCCTACATACTCTAACTTGAGCCTCACTATCCTAGTAAAAACTCTTCACTGCTTTCAGTAACCTACCTCCTACACCATACACCTGCAACATCTGCCACATTGCCCCCCTATCCACCCTGTCATACGCCTTTTCCAAATCCATAAATGCCACAAAGACCTCTTTTAGCCTTATCTAAATACTGTTCACTTATATGTTTCACTGTAAACACCTGGTCCACACACCCCCTACCTTTCCTAAAGCCTCCTTGTTCATCTGCTATCCTATTCTCCGTCTTACTCTTTATTCTTTCAATAATAACTCTACCATACACTTTACCAGGTATACTCAACATACTTTTCCCCTTATAATTTATGCACTCTCTTTTGTCCCCTTTGCCTTTATACAAAGGAACTATGCATGCTCTCTGCCAATCCCTAGGTACCTTACCCTCTTCCATACATTTATTAAATAATTGCACCAACAACTCCAAAACTATATCCCCACCTGCTTTTAACATTTCTATCTTTATCCCATCAATCCCGGCTGCCTTACCCCCTTTCATTTTACCTACTGCCTCACGAACTTCCCCCACACTCACAACTGGCTCTTCCTCACTCCTACAAGATGTTTTTCCTCCTTGCCCTATACACGAAAATCACAGCTTCCCTATCTTCATCAACATTTAACAATTCCTCAAAATATTCCCTCCATCTTCCCAATACCTCTAACTCTCCATTTAATAACTCTCCCCTCCTATTTTTAACTGACAAATCCATTTGTTCTCTAGGCTTCCTTAACTTGTTAATCTCACTCCAAAACTTTTTCTTATTTTCAACAAAATTTGTTGATAACATCTCACCCACTCTCTCATTTGCTCTCTTTTTACATTGCTTCACCACTCTCTTAACCTCTCTCTTTTTCTTCATATACTCTTCCCTCCTTGCATCACTTCTACTTTGTTAAAACTTCTCATATGCTAACTTTTTCTCCCTTACTACTCTCTTTACATCATCATTCCACCAATCGCTCTTCTTCCCTCCTGCACCCACTTTCCTGTAACCACAAACTTCTGCTGAACACTCTAACACTACATTTTTAAACCTACCCCATACCTCTTCGACCCCATTGCCTATGCTCTCATTAGCCCATCTATCCTCCAATAGCTGTTTATATCTTACCCTAACTGCCTCCTCTTTTAGTTTATAAACCTTCACCTCTCTCTTCCCTGATGCTTCTATTCTCCTTGTATCCCATCTACCTTTTACTCTCAGTGCAGCTACAACTAGAAATCGATCTGATATATCTGTGGCCCCTCTATAAACATGTACATCCTGAAGTCTACTCAACAGTCTTTTATCTAGCAATACATAATCCAACAAACTACTGTCATTTCGCCCTACATCATATCTTGTATACTTATTTATCCTCTTTTTCTTAAAATATGTATTACCTATAACTAAACCCCTTTCTATACAAAGTTCAATCAAAGGGCTCCCATTATCATTTACACATGGCACCCCAAACTTACCTACCACACTCTCTCTAAAAGTTTCTCCTACTTTAGCATTCAGGTCCCCTACCACAATTACTCTCTCACTTGGTTCAAAGGCTCCTATACATTCACTTAACATCTCCCAAAATCTCTCTCTCCTCTGCATTCCTCTCTTCTCCAGGTGCATACACGCTTATTATGACCCACTTTTCACATCCAACCTTTACTTTAATCCACATAATTTTTGAATTTACACATTCATATTCTCTTTTCTCCTTCCGTAACTGATCCTTCAACATTACTGCTACCCCTTCCTTTGCTCTAACTCTCTCAGATACTCCAGATTTAATCCCATTTATTTCCCCCAACCGAAACTCCCCTACCCCCTTCAGCTTTGTTTCGCTTAGGGCCAGGACATCCAACTACTTTTCATTCATAACATCAGCAATCATCTGTTTCTTGTCATCCGCACTACATCCACGCACATTCAAGCATCCCAGTTTTATAAAGTTTTTCTTCTTCTCTTTTTTAGTAAATGTCTACAGGAGAAGGGGTTACTAGCCCATTGCTCCCAGCATTTTAGTCGCCTCATACGACACGCATGGCTTACGGAGGAAAGATTCTTTTCCACTTCCCCATGGACAATAGAAGAAATAAAGAAGAACAAGAGCTATTTAGAAAAAGGAGAAAAACCTAGATGTATGTATATATATATGCATGTGCATGTATTATTACAGCGCATTTACAGAGAGCGCAAAATCCGTAGGGGTCATACAGCGCCTATGGAGGGCAAGTCAATGACAGTTCTGGAGAGGATGAGGAATGATCCACTTTCTCGGATCAAGAACTCTCCAGCCTTCACCAGCATCCGGGCATCACCGTTTGTTTCACAGGTGACATCTGGATGATTTGTGTGACGTCAGGATGATTTATGTGACGTCGGGATTTGCGTGACGTCGGGATGATTTACGTGACGTCAGGATGATTTGTGTGACGTCGGGATGATTTGTGTAACGTCGGGATGATTTGTGTGACGTCAGGAATTTATGATGTACTTGAACAAGTCTATAGTGACATCATATATATATATATATATATATATATATATATATATATATATATATATATATATATATATATATATATATATATATATATATATATATATATATATATATATATATATATATATATATATATATATATATATATATATATATATATATATATATATATATATATATATATATATATATATATTTATATATGCAATAAGATCACAGTAAACAGGTGATTTCAGAATATGCAAAACAACCACTCTGAAAGAATAGAGAAATTCCAAGAGCTTTTGTGCCTACTCACATTATCAATATAGTTCCTTGATAATGTGAGTAGTTACGAAAGCGATTGGAATTTCACTACTCTTTCACAGTGGTCGTTTTGCATATTTTAAAATCACCTGTTTACTGTGATCTTATTGCATATATATATATATATATATATATATATATATATATATATATATATATATATATATATATATATATATATATATATATATATATATATATATATATATATATATATATATATATATATATCTTTATTAGTGGCAAAACGGTGTGCAGTACATAATTATAATGAAGTGAAAAAACACACTGCTTGGCGAAACGTCTTTCAAATAGATACCCAGGTGTTTGACATGTACTCAGCTGTAAGTGGCTGCAAGGGTCGAGTTACACCTCCTGGTCTCACCTCTTCACTGGTCGTTACTGGGTCCACTCTCTCCTTGCTCCAAGAGCGTTTTCGTACCTCTTCTTGACAGTGATATGTACCATTTTTATGACAAGCCTATAGGATCTCCGGCTAGGCCTTCCTCTTTTATACAGAATGTAGTCCTTCACTTCCAGTTCTCGTTCCACTGTACCAATGACTGCAGGAGGCGAGTACAATGCATCATAACCACGACTTTAATAACTCCACTAAAACGTACATTGCCCTCCTGGATACCGTGTTAAAATATAAGGTAATATAAATCATTCGGAACCACATATAAGTTACATTAATATTTTTGTGATTGAATTCATATTTTCAGGAACGACTGTAACAAAACAAAAACCTAAAAATAGGTCAGTACCACTGTAACTTCCTTAACTTTCAAGACTTTAAGGTCCACTTCCGGACTCATTACGTGCCTCTGCATTCTTAACTTCCACCCACAGCCTGGACATAAGATCAGGGCCGGATTAAAGTATGGGCTTTAGGGGCTGCAGTACAGGGGCCTCCGCCAACTGGAGGTCCTCCAGAGATTAAGTGAAAGTGTTCACAGTTACTGCTGTCAGTTTATAATTATAGTGTGTTATTGCATCACATATATGATGTAATAACACACTATATTTTTTCCTTTTGAAAATATCACTGGGGCCTCACAGTACATGTAGCCCAGGGGACTACAAAATCTTAATCCGGCTCTGCATGGGGTGCATAATAAGGCTATTTAAGCTAGGCCCTCTGTGTGGGGACGTAGTGAGGCCTAAGCAGTTATCAGATTTCTAGCACCGCCGAAGATTGAGTTAAAGTCATTACCACACTTAGACTCCATTTATTAAGATCATTATTCGTGACTATAAAGTCAAAGGTACTTACTAGCCATGTCGTTAGTTTAATATGTTTATTATGCACCCCATACCCATCCTGTGGGCGGTAGTCAAAAGATTACAGAGGTACATAATTGGTCCAGGGACTGGACTCCAAAGTTTTGATAGCTGAGCAAGTTACAAAGGTAATGAACTAGATCTGGTCATAATCATGACCAAGTTACAAAGGTAATGAGCTCCAGGTTGAGCTGGTCACAATCATGACAAGTCATGACATGTCGGTACCGCCATTTGCAGGCTTAAGGGCAATTCACTACAGTTTCAAAAGCTCATTTGTATGAGAGTGATCATCTGTGCTGCCTCCTGGGATTATCTCTCCTACCATTGTATTTCATGCATTCTTCCATTTTTCACGTCTTAAACTTAAGATCACAAAGCAACAAGATCTACTGGGCTCGGGTTGAAAGGTTTTCCAAACAGTAATCAATTTTCGATAGTTGTTCACTGAGCTAAATGGAAGGTGTATCTGGTGAATTGTACACGTGAATTATATACAACTGTATTTTGTTGTGGTGTTAAGAAACTCGGAAGAAATTAATGACTTTTAACCAGTAGGACAGCTCTCCCTCCCTTCTTCCCTTGATGTTTACGCTGTTTACCCAACACAGGATCATTTTTTAACACGGTAATGAATTGTGTCATGGGTCATGTGTCATGGGTCATGTGCCATGGGTCATGGGTCATATGTCATGTGTCATGGGTCATGTGTCATTGGTAATGGAATGTGTCAGCCTCAACTGGAAGATTTCACTAGGGAAATTATTATTATAATCAAAACTAAGTACGACGACGACGACGACGACGAAGAAGAAGAAGAAGAAGAAGAAGAAGAAGAAGAAGAAGAAGAAGAAGAAGAAGAAGAAGAAGAAGAAGAAGAAGAAGAAGAAGAGGAAGAAGAAGAAGAAGAAGAAGAAGAAGAAGAAGAAGAAGAAGAAGAAGAAGAAGAAGAAGAAGAAGAAGAAGAAGAAGAAGAAGAAGAAGAAGAGGAAGAAGAAGAAGAAGAAGAAGAAGAAGAAGAAGAAGAAGAAGAAGAAGAAGAAGAAGAAAAGAAGATTTTATTCAGAGTGTCAGTAACCAAGCCCAGCAGTGTACTTTATTTCCATAAGCGTTGCTGGTTCTCTACCCCAGGATGCTACCCACAACAGGTGACTAACACCCAGGTACCTACTTACTGTAAGGTTAACAGGGGTGACGGATGTAAGGAAACATGTCCAACGGGCTAGGACGTCTCGGCAAGTGCTAAGACGTCTCAGCACGTGGTAGGACGTCTCAGCACGTGGTAGGACGTCTCAGCACGTGGTAGGACGTCTCAGCACGTGCGAGGACGTCTTGCCACGTGTTGAGACGTATCGGCACGTGTTGTTACGTACCAAAACGGGTTAACGTGTGAAATGTTTTCAAAAATACTGTTGAACATTTTTTTTACACCTGTTGCCCCTATTCACCTAGCAGTAAGTAGGTACCTGGGAGTCAGTCGATTGTTGTGGGTGGCATCCTGGGGAGAGAATCTGTAAGCCACTCTGCCTGGCTTTTTCGGGTTATACTGGGTTATTAATGTTACTGATAATCAGAATAAAGTCTTATCCCTTTGCTTCATAAATTATCATGTAACATTAATGGGATTATTTTAACACGTCATTAAGCCAGTAATATTTGCTCTTAAAATAAAAATAATAACACTGTCACCTTTTAATTTTCATAATAGAATTATGTACATAAAATAGATGTTTTTTCGATTTGTATTAAATTTTCTATCTCCATAATGACTCGTTCTGAGCGCTCGAAATTGTGGCTGGCTTCTCACAAGCCAGAGTAACACTAGACACAGTGGCTTGGCTTTCACCTTATACTAGCTAAGACATAGTCACGTATCTAGCTAACTTTCAAGCCAGTTGGAAAAAACCCACTTGTTTGGGAATGGTATTTATGGTTCCCCTTGAAAGAAAAAAAATCACGTCCGGCTTCGTGGAATTCAGCCGAAAAATCGACGGACAGGCTTGGCTTTCATTGCCACATGATGGATTAGTGGCTTAGAGGATCTATGGCACGATATATGGGTGGATTTGGAAGTCCCGGAGCGCGGTATTGGACTGCAGCCGAAATTCTGTCGTCTGCTACTGAGGGGAGTAAAAAGTTGCTGAGAGGGGAGAGAGACCTTTTTTGGGGTGTTTTGATTTAGAAACTGACCTTGTGCGGGTGGGGGCGGGTGCTTGACCGAGGCGGTCAGCATGGGATAGAAGATCTTGGGCCATAGGACGGCGAAGCATCCTACCACTATGGCTAGAACCAGTATCGTCTTTCCCGTGCCGAATTCACCCGACATTTTGAAGGAGTGTTGCACTGCTGGGGTCTAGAGGTCGCTAGTGTGCCAGTAGTGGCCCCCGACCTCCTGGTCCCCGTCCCCTGGGAGGTATCCGTCCTCCCTAGCCCCATCCCCGACCCGGGGGTAAGGGGAAGCACTTCCCCTGCTGCATTGCCTCCCCAGGCTCTCTATCCTCCCCTAAGGCACCCCCTGCAACCCTCCCCAGGGGCATCCCAGGCCCTAAATCAGGGGGCCAATCCCACGCCAGACGACGCCATGCCATCCATTCCCACCTGGGCCACCCTACCAAAACCCAACCTCCCCAACCCACTACCCTACGAGCCCACCACGGGCAACCCACCAACACCCCCCACCCACACACCAACACCACCTACCCCCCCACCAACACCACCTACCCACCCACCAACACCACCTACCCAACAACACCCCCACCCACCAACAACACCCCCACCCACCAACACCACCTACCTACCCACCCACACCCCCACCCACACCACCTACCCATCCAACCAACAAACACACCCCCTACAACCCCAATCCCCACCCATACATCTTTCAACAAAACATCCGCCACCCCCCCAAAAAAAAACACACAAAAAAAGCCACCCACCAAAATACATCACTTCCTCTCTACCCACCCCAGAAAATCACCCATCAAGCAATAAATCAGGAAAAATAAGTGGAATAAGAGCATAAACAACACTTCTAAAAAGATGTCCTCCCCACCCTCATATTGATGTAAACAAACGATGGCTCTCTCCACCAGTGATTTATCTAAGTTACTCGGGTATATATCATGCCCATGCGGGTATACCTCACCCTATATCCTGCCCACCCTGCTCTCTCTCAACTTAACCTCCCAATACACCACCTCCACCCCTTTAAAACCCCCTTCCAACCTCCCTATACCTCTTTATTGGACTGTTTTAGGGGGTTTTGGGCTGGGGATTAACTGTATATACGCCGGGAAGTGTATTTATGAGTATATATGCGCCGCGAATTATATTTGTGACTGTGTATATATCGGGAAGTATATTGCCGAGTGTATATTCACTGAGAAGTATATTTGAGTGTATATACACATCTTTATGACTATATACACCGAGAAGTATATTTTTGAGTATATACACTGGGAAATATATTTGAGCGAATATACACTGGGAGGTATACGAGTATACACCGGGAAGTTTGACTGTATATACACCGAGAAGTATATTTGAGTATATAAGCTGAGATTATATTTATGACTATATATACACGGGGAAATATATTGTGAGTATATATACACCAGGAAGTATATTTATGTACATCAGGAAGTATATTTCTGACTATATACCAAAATGTCATAAGCTTCTGTCTCCTGTGTGCTGAACTCAGGCAAGAGTTCACAGTTAACAATACCCGCAGCCTGTGTCCATCACGGAATAAGTACAGTAGGACTCCCATATTCGTGGGGGACCTGCAGTGGATACTGAAACTGTGGATAGTAGCGAACCCTACATATAAGTCCTATACATACCTGTTATAAAGTTTAATTGATAAATTATAACAATAATTGGAGAATTATCACTTTTTTACTGATGGGAAGCACTTCACAGCTTCTCTTAGGTTTGAAGAACTTCCACCATCACTACTTTTACACTTTGAGACCATACGGTGCCTCATGGCCTGGTGGCTAAAGCTCTAGCTTCACGTGGCGAGGTTCTGGGTTTGATTCCCAGCGAGGGTAGAAACATTGGGCGTGTTTCTTTACACCTGTTGTCTATGTTCACCCATTGGTAAAATGGGTTCCTGGATGTTAGTAGACTGGTGTGGGTTGCATCCTGGGAACAAAACTGACCTAATGCTCTGCATAACGAGCTGCTTTCTATATAGTAGTATGTCACTGATGTCAACTATGGTCTGTATACCTTGTACATGTACTCGTAGAAATAAAGATCTGATTATATTAGTATTATTATTATTATTAAGCAAAATTAAGGGTTATTATTGGGCAGTGGTAAGCCGTGGATAACTGAGACTGTGGATACTGGACCTGTGGATACTGGACCTGTGGATACTGGACCTGTGGATACTGGACCTGTGGATACTGGACCTGTGGATACAGGGCCCTACTATATTTCTTGAGCAGACTGTTACTTTGGGAGATACTAGCAAAAATAATTTGGTATGCTTATTTTGGCCACACAACACTTTTAGTAATGAGTTGTGTCACATAAATTTGATTTCTTTATGCACTAATACATAATGTAGTTTACATGTAATAAAATATTGTAAAGTGCACAAGAAAGTCACTAACATGCTGTACATTTCAGACATTTTGGTCTGGCTTAATATGGACCCCTGGAAATGAGTCACCTTGTCTGACTTTTTTGGGTTATCCTAGTTAATTTATACTGTATAAGTGTATATATGTATACAAGGACTTCATTGGAAGTGAGTCACTTTGAATTTTTTGGGGGTTATCCTGGAGGGTAATCTATACTTGTGCTGCTAAGTATGATAATTTATGTAACTGTATTTATGTGTAACTGTACCTGAGTGAACTTACTTATTCATGCAATAAAATTTGTTGATAGAACTGGAGACACTTTCAGACATATTTAACTTTATGCATTTGACAAAGATTTACAACTTAACCCCTATCTGTTATAGAAGTTATTACAGTTATAAGTGACCATGATGGATGGGTGTTGATAAGTTGCAGTTTTTTAACTGTGGTGTAGGCACATCTCTGGCAAGATTGTGAGTGAATGAATGACGAAAGTGTTTCTTCTTTTCCGAATCACCCTGCCTTGGTGGGAAACGGCTGATGTGTTAACAAAATAAAAAAATATAAAATGTCTTACCTGGAGGAACACCCTCTGGGTATACTCCAGGTAAGATATTTTATTATTTTTGCCACTTATTCAGCAGTATAAAAATAAAAAAATTGTATGATCACTTATAAATGCAGTAACTTTTTATCGTAATTCTGTATTAGCCTCTTTTTTTTTCAGAATTTTATCGGAGGAATCTGCTGATTCATCAACCTTAGAACAGATAACTCAGCAGATTTTTCAAAATTTTGCCAAAGACGATTTTTTTAAATGTAAGTATGTAAGTACTGTATTTTATTATATTTAATAATGGTTACTAAAACAAAATTTTCATTATTTTTTTCAAGCGGTTAACTACTGTATTTTAAGCTTGCATTTTGATGAACAGTTAAACACTGTATTCTATGAATAAACAGAAGGGTGGACGAGGGGCTTGAACCGCAGTCTGCAAATTGACAGTCCAACCGCCCTGCTGCTTTGGCTACCCTTCTGTTTATTCACTGACAGTTGT
Organism: Cherax quadricarinatus; assembly: GCF_038502225.1. Lineage (NCBI taxonomy): Eukaryota > Metazoa > Arthropoda > Malacostraca > Decapoda > Parastacidae > Cherax > Cherax quadricarinatus. The sequence goes on from NC_091368.1 coordinate 3,306,479, forward strand.
TTATTGCAACTTAATTTGAGTCCAATGTATTCCATAATATGATGTTAACATAGATGCTGTGTTTAGCTTACATATATATTTGCTACCTATGGATGTATTTTGTTTATATGCTGTACTGCCACATAATAGCCGTTATTTCCACAGTGGGAAGTGCACTTGTGTTCTTGTTACAACAGCCGGACCTCCTGCCAAGCCCAGCACAACGACTCTCAGCAATAACAATCCTTCATGAGTTGTATCGTGGTGAACCCCCACCGAATAATCCCTTTCTTCCGGTCTTCGTGAATCTCTTGGTACAGGATTGATCACTTTGTTGTTTATGGCAATGGATTATCAGATTGTTGCTTGAATACCTCACATGATTTGTGATCTATGAAAGCAAAATTTTTTTAATCTTTACATATAGAATAAAATTTACAATACAATAGAACAAATTCACACTTAGGAAACTTTAGATGAAATTTCAGTCCCAGAAGGTTTTTTGGTGAGTCAGTGACTAAAGTCATGAGGCTGGGTTCGATACATCATTAGACAAGTTTACTGTATAGTTATAAATAATTTTTGCCCCTTATATATAAATTTACATTATTAATTATATTTTCCTATTTTTTTGCTGTCATTAGCACCCTCCTGATGACATAGCCAAAGGCACAGGCAAGAAGTTGGAATACGCTGGCCATATACCAAGAGTTACTCAACCGGAGTTAGTTTTTTTGTCTACTCTTATTACAGAAAGAAACAGTAAAGAGGTATGTTTAATACTACTTTGCTTACAAATAAAGAACAAAAAGGCACAATACCATGACTGGAACAATTCACAAATAACTTGCACATTGGAGATAGAGAAGCCTACAATGATGTTTCAGTCTGACTTGGCTCCCTTTCTCTTTTGTGTTAGTACGCACAAAAATTCAAATGGTTATAATCATAACCATAATTTTTAAAGAGGTGGAGGGGTAAGCCAGTGGAATTCCTCGGTAAGATGATGTAAAAGCTCCAGCTGTGAGTCATCATATGACTAAGACCTGCATCGGGAAACACTTGTTCTGTGTCAGTGTGACTTTGTAAATGTTCCAAGTTGGACCGAAACGTCGTCGCAAGTTTCTCTCTCCTATGCACGGGTTATTTGTGTATTGTTCACAGATATAAATTGGATACACTTTGCTTTATCACATTAAATCACATCCTAATTGTCATTTCATGAATGTGAAGCATTTTGATTTTTATCAAGTTTTTGATGTCCTGAGTTTTTTCCTTTCATTCTTCCATTTATTTAGTCCTAAATTTCCAACTCCTTTCGATAAACTTTGTTATTCAGACTTTATACCTAAGAATTAAGCTGATGTTAACAAATGAGAGTTAAAATTGTCTCATTTTGTTTGTAAGAGGAGAGTTTGAGGGAGAGGGTAAAGGTTTTCAGTGCTAGAAATTTGACATCCAGCAGGCTTCTGTTAGTGCATTACATTGGAGTCATTGGAGGCAAGTGGTTTTTATGGCTTGATATGCTAATGGAGTGTGAGCAAAGTAACATTTGTGAAGGGATTCAGGGAACCTGGTTAGTCAGACTTGAGTCCTGGAGGTGGGAAGTACAGTGCCTGCACTCTGAAGGAGGGGTAGAAATATGTTGTAGTTTTTGAGCTGCAGTATCGGCATGCTACTGGCAAGGCAGCGATGGAGTGAATGATGATGAAAGTGTTTCTTCTTTTTCGGGTCAACCTACCTCTGTGGGAAATGGCTGATATGTTAAAAATGTTAAAAATTATTTCATTTCTGCAGTATTTATATCATCAATTCTTCATAGAAGATGAAATACCACAATCATAAACTTTATTCCTGTAACTATAATGGATCTTAAATTTTTTTTTTTACTTTAATGGTACTTAAAATATTTCTTTTTTACTTTTTCTCCTTTTTTCAGTTACTGAAGAGAACAGCATCGCAGATTATGAACCTCGACGTTTCCAACCATCCACCAATCGACACAACAGCCCTCAGACTAAACCTCGCAGAACTACTCTCTGAACGTCCAGACACAGCCAAGAGTGCCATCCCAGTTATCTATTCCCATCCTCAACCATCACCCAGCTCAGGGTACACTAACACATTACTTTTTATATTTATATTTTATACTGACAAAGCACTCTGTGACCCACCAAGATTTAACACATCTTTTTTAATGTAATGATACCGTTAACTCTCAGTTTAATGAACTGAGATGAGATTTTGTTAGGATTTTTAACCAAGAGGGTTAGCTACTCTGGATAACCCAATAAAGTCAGTGCATCATCAAGGAATGTCTGTCTTATTTCCACTTGAGTCCTTTAAAATTGTCCCCAGGATGCTACCCAGTATCTTCTTACTACTAGGTGAACAGTGATGGCAGGTGTTTACCTGGAGTTTACCTGGAGAGAGTTCCGGGGGTCAACGCCCCCGCGGCCCGGTCTGTGACCAGGCCTCCTGGTGGATCAGAGCCTGATCAACCAGGCTGTTGCTGCTGGCTGCACGCAAACCAACGTACGAGCCACAGCCCGGCTGATCCGGAACTGACTTTAGGTGCTTGTCCAGTGCCAGCTTGAAGACTGCCAGGGGTCTGTTGGTAATCCCCCTTATGTGTGCTGGGAGGCAGTTGAACAGTCTCGGGCCCCTGACACTTATTGTATGGTCTCTTAACGTGCTAGTGACACCCCTGCTTTTCATTGGGGGGATGGTGCATCGTCTGCCAAGTCTTTTGCTTTCGTAGTGAGTGATTTTCGTGTGCAAGTTCGGTACTAGTCCCTCTAGGATTTTCCAGGTGTATATAATCATGTATCTCTCCCTCCTGCGTTCCAGGGAATACAGGTTTAGGAACCTCAAGCGCTCCCAATAATTGAGGTGTTTTATCTCCGTAAAACACCTCACATGCCTAATATTTCCACCTGTACCAGGGATTGAACCATGGACACTTGCTATGTGAGCTGAGTGCGCTGCCAACTGAGTCACAAGACACTAATAAGGGTGAGTGGGTTGCCAGTAATGGTGATTATGGGGGATAGAAATGCAACTATTTTATCATGATCCCTGGTATGGGTGGAGACATTGAGTGTGTTTCCTTAAGACACCTGATGTCCATGTTCACCTAGCAGTAAAACAGGTACCTGGGTGTTAGTCGACTGGTGTGGGTCGCTTCCTGGGACAAAACTGACCTAATTTGCCCAAAATGCTCTGCATAACAAAGGGCTATCTATATAGTATGTCACTTTGGTCTGTATACCTTGTACATGTACTTGTAGAAATATAGGTGATGATGATGATCATCATCATCGTCGTTGTCGTCGTCATCATCATCATCAGCGGACTTTGTCCGTTGTTTGAGAATTGGTTGACCCAGCAGATTTTATTCCATATTTCTGAAGTCTATTATAGAGCTCTATTAAATCAAAGGTGTACTGCTAATACTGTAATAATGTAGTGACTAGTTTATGTTTTAGAAAATTAGTGAATATTATGTTGAATGTGGTACATGAAAGTAGTTATATGAATAAACAAAAGTGAGCAAAGTAACATGAAGGGATTTGGGGAAACCGGTTAGACAGACTTGAGTCCTGGAGGTGGTAAGTACTTTGCTTGCACTCTGAAGGAGGGATAGAGATTTTTTTTTTTTTTAACAAGTCAGCCGTCTCCCACCGAGGCAGGGTGACCCAAAAAGAAAGAAAATCCCCAAAAAGAAAATACTTACATCATTCAACACTTTCACCTCACTCACACATAATCACTGTTTTTGCAGAGGTGCCCAGAATACAACAGGGATAGAGATATGTTGTAGTTTTTGAACTGTAGTGTCGGCACACCACTGTCAAGACAGCGATGGAGTGAATGATGATGAAAGTGTTTCTTATTTTTCAGGTCACCCTGCCTTGGTGGGAAATGGGCTACTCAATCCTTGGTCTTGGCATATATTATTAGAGTATTAAGTTAAAAGAATGTACAATATTGTACATTAGGACCTCAGCTTATGAATACAAATGGAGCAGTAGAAATGAAATAAAGATGATGTAATCAGTCCATCAGGTTTTGTTTCTGGTTTTTCAACTTACAAACATGTTGCTTGTGGGGACAAACACTGTAAAGAATTGTTAGGCGTCACATGTTTGTACTACAGTTTAGCATTTCTAAAACTTTTATTGGTTAATAAGTGACATACTTGTAAGTGTAACTGTGTGTAACTTATGGTGTATGTGTGAATGTGTGTAACTTATTGTTAGTACCAGAACACCCATGGATAACTAAGTATATTTACCAGTTGCTCATCAGTAATAGTGTTAGACACTTGAAACCCATGAATAAAGAAACTCATGAATAAAGACACTCACAAATAAAGAAACAAGTAAAGAAACTCTCAAATAAAGAAACTCCTCATAAAGCGAGAAGCACCCGTAATGTGACATTTTATTGTGGCAACATTTCGCTCTCCAGAAACTTTGTTAACATTACCAGTAACAGCTTGACAAAGTTCCTGGAGAACAAAATCTTTCTTTCAACACACCGGCCGTATCCCACCAAGGCAGGGTGGCCCAAAAGGAAAAACGAAAGTTTCTCCTTTTACATTTAGTAATATATACAGGAGAAGGGGTTACTAGCCCCTTGCCCCTGGCATTTTAGTCGCCTCTTACAACACGCATGGCTTACGGAGGAAGAATTCTGTTCCACTTCCCCATGGGGGTAAAAGGAAATAAGCAAGGACAAGAACTAGAAAGAAAACCCAGAGGGGAGTGTATATATATGCTTGTACATGTACGTGTAGTGTGACCTAAGTGTAAGTAGAAGTAGCAAGATGTACCTGAAATCTTGCATGTTTATGAGACAGAAAAATGGACACCAGCAATCCTACCATCATGTAAAACAATTACAGACTTTCGTTTTATATTCACTTGGCAGGACGGTAGTACCTCCCTGGGCGGTTGTTGTCTACCAACCTACTACCTTTAGGAGAACAAAATGTTACCACAATAAAATGTCACATTAGTTGCATCTGTGTCTGTTCGAATATTGTACCTCTCCTACTACACCATCTTTTATTTATATTGTATATATACTTTATTATTCAATAAGAGCACAGTAAACAGGTATGCAAAACAACCACTGTGAAAAAGTAGTGAAATTCCAAGCACTTTAATGATTTCTCACATTATCAAGGACCTGTAAAAATGATAGAACAATGGAAGGTACATCTCAACCTTATAAGCCTTCTGCTGTTCTGTTATTTTTATAGTTCCTTGATGATGTGAGAAATCACATAAGTGCTTGCAATTTCACTATTTTTTTTCACAGTGGTTGTTTTGCATATACTTTATTATGCAAAATGATACACAGATCTACAGATTTCATTGAAATTTAATGAATTGTATGTTTGATTTTCTGATATTTTGAATATTTAACCCTTAGCTTCTTTGGCTATAATAATGATCATTATTTCAGATTGTTAAGCGAAGTAAGCCAAGTGAAGAGAACCTGTGAAGCGTTGCTCTGTGGTCCCAGACAGACTTTAGCCCAGCAGTATTTCACCCCAGAAATTATTAGACTAACACCTCCACTACACATTGCTGAAGATGAGGTTAGACTAACTTTTTTATGAAAAAAATCACACAAACTAAAGACTAGAGCAAATGAGTGAGCTCAGTGGGAAATATTCCTGGTGGGAAATAACCATTGGGTTGATAAATAATTACATGACAGTTAGAACACTTCCTGCACTAACTGTAGTATTAAGTTGCAGATGTTACGTATGGATTTCATATTTAACTTATAGATTAATTGTATATGTGTATGCTTCTAAACTGTTGTATTCTGAGCACCTCTGTGTTGCAACCCCTGAATGGGTTACAATGATTATGTATATATATATGTAATGTATATTACCTTTTCATTTAATTTTATATTGCTTATATTTGCGATAATAGCTAAATCGTAAATGTATGACTTTATATTATTATTTGACTGTTATATTGTTATTTAGCTTATGTTGTTAGGATGTATATAAAATGTGCTCAGTTAGTCTTGATTGTCAAACTACTGTAATTATCGCTTGTCGCTCGTTATACTGCCGGCTTCTGAGCTGCGCTGTCCACGTACCTATCACGTGATCGAGGGGGGGTGTCCTCACCTCTCGTGAAGTAGTCAGTCTGCTCGAGACTCGCTTGCTGGTTGGACAGATTGTCTGTCTCATTATTCTTGTTAGTTCTGTAGAACTTTGTTCACAGAACATTGTAAAGACTTTGTGATTTTCGACGTTGTACTGAGGTTGTGTGTCACATTGACACTCTGAACATCTCAGGTCCCGAGCTATAGCTTCTGACCTAATTTTGTACTGGTTTCTGTGCATTGTCACAGTCGGGTTTTCCTATGCTGAACATAGATTCAGTATTATGGGAGTTTGTAACTTTTGTGGAGGATCTGCAGATGGTCCCTACTTAGTGTCGTTATATTATTTCCCAGTTCCTGATTCTGTGTCACAGTCGCTTGATATTGCATTGCTATTGGGCTTAGCATTCTTTGTTGTTCAAGCAGACTGTTCGGGTTGCCAGTCGGTCAAGAAGTTAGTTTATTTGAGGACTTTGTCAGTCACTTGTTTAAGTCTTATTCGAGTCTTGAGACATAGCTAAGTACTTAAGAGCACTTACACGCATACACACACTTGTACATATTTGTAATATCTTATTAAATGTTAATGTACCTGACGGTACTTTTTTTTTTTTTTTTTTTTTTTTTTTAAAAAGTCGGCCGTCTCCCACCGAGGCAGGGTGACCCAAAAAAGAAAGAAAATCCCCAAAAAGAAAATACTTTCATCATCATTCAACACTTTCACCACACTCGCACATTATCACTGTTTTTGCAGAGGTGCTCAGAATACAACAGTCTAGAAGCATAAACATATAAAGATACACAACATATCCCTCCAAACTGCCAATATCCCAAACCCCTCCTTTAAAGTGCAGGCATTGTACTTCCCATTTCCAGGACTCAAGTCCGACTATATGAAAATAACCGGTTTCCCTGAATCCCTTCACTAAATATTACCCTGCTCACACTCCAACAGATCGTCAGGTCCCAAGTACCATTCGTCTCCATTCACTCCTATCTAACACGCTCACGCACGCTTGCTGGAAGTCCAAGCCCCTTACCCACAAAACCTCCTTTACCCCCTCTCTCCAACCCTTTCGAGGACGACCCCTACCCCGCCTTCCTTCCCCTATAGATTTATATGCTTTCCATGTCATTCTACTGTGATCCATTCTCTCTAAATGACCAAACCACTTCAACAACCCCTCTTCTGCCCTCTGACTAATACTTTTATTAACTCCACACCTTCTCCTAATTTCCACACTCCGAATTTTCTGCATAATATTTACACCACACATTGCCCTTAAACAGGACATCTCCGCTGCCTCCAACCGTCTCCTCGCTGCTGCATTTACCACCCAAGCTTCACACCCATATAAGAGTGTTGGTACTACTATACTTTCATACATTCCCTTCTTTGCCTCCATAGATAACGTTTTTTGACTCCACATATACCTCAACGCACCACTCACCTTTTTTCCCTCATCAATTCTATGATTAACCTCATCCTTCATAAATCCATCCGCCGACACGTCAACTCCCAAGTATCTGAAAACATTCACTTCTTCCATACTCCTCCTCCCCAATTTGATATCCAATTTTTCTTTATCTAAATCATTTGACACCCTCATCACCTTACTCTTTTCTATGTTCACTTTCAACTTTCTACCTTTACACACATTCCCAAACTCATCCACTAACCTTTGCAATTTTTCTTTAGAATCTCCCATAAGCACAGTATCATCAGCAAAAAGTAACTGTGTCAATTCCCATTTTGAATTTGATTCCCCATAATTTAATCCCACCCCTCTCCCAAACACCCTAGCATTTACTTCCTTTACAACCCCATCTATAAATATATTAAACAACCATGGTGACATTACACATCCCTGTCTAAGACCTACTTTTACCGGGAAGTAGTCTCCCTCTCTTCTACACACCCTAACCTGAGCCTCACTATCCTCATAAAAACTCTTTACAGCATTTAATAACTTACCACCTATTCCATATACTTGCAACATCTGCCACATTGCTCCTCTATCCACTCTATCATATGCCTTTTCTAAATCCATAAATGCAATAAAAACTTCCCTATCTTTATCTAAATACTGTTCACATATATGCTTCAATGTAAACACCTGATCTACACATCCCCTACCCACTCTAAAACCTCCTTGCTCATCCGCAATCCTACATTCTGTCTTACCTCTAATTCTTTCAATTATAACCCTACCGTACACTTTTCCTGGTATACTCAGTAAGCTTATTCCTCTATAATTTTTACAGTCTCTTTTGTCCCCTTTCCCTTTATATAAAGGGACTATACATGCTCTCTGCCAATCCCTAGGTACCTTCCCCTCTTTCATACATTTATTAAACAAAAGTACCAACCACTCCAACACTATATCCCCCCCTGCTTTTAACATTTCTGTCATGATCCCATCAGTTCCAGCTGCTTTACCCCCTTTCATTTTACGTAATGCCTCACGTACCTCCCCCACACTTACATTCTGCTCTTCTTCACTCCTAAAAGATGGTATACCTCCCTGACCAGTGCATGAAATTACTGCCTCTGTTTCTTCCTTAACATTTAAAAGTTCCTCAAAATATTCTCGCCATCTACCCAATACCTCCATCTCCCCATCTACTAACTCCCCTACTCTGTTTTTAACTGACAAATCCATATTTTCCCTAGGCTTTCTTAACTTGTTTAACTCACTCCAAAATTTTTTCTTATTTTCATTAAAATTTCTTGACAGTGCCTCTCCCACTCTATCATCTGCTCTCCTTTTGCACTCTCTCACCACTCTCTTTACCTTTCTTTTACTCTCCATATACTCTGCTCTTCTTATAACACTTCTGCTTTGTAAAAACCTCTCATAAGCTACCTTTTTCTCTTTTATCACACCCTTTACTTCATCATTCCACCAATCACTCCTCTTTCCTCCTGCCCCCACCCTCCTATAACCACAAACTTCTGCCCCACATTCTAATACTGCATTTTTAAAACTATTCCAACCCTCTTGAACCCCCCCACTACTCATCTTTGCACTAGCCCACCTTTCTGCCAATAGTCGCTTATATCTCACCCGAACTTCCTCCTCCCTTAGTTTATACACTTTCACCTCCCTCTTACTTGTTGTTGCCACCTTCCTCTTTTCCCATCTACCTCTTACTCTAACTGTAGCTACAACTAAATAATGATCCGATATATCAGTTGCCCCTCTATAAACATGTACATCCTGGAGCCTACCCATCAACCTTTTATCCACCAATACATAATCTAATAAACTACTTTCATTACGTGCTACATCATACCTTGTATATTTATTTATCCTCTTTTTCATAAAATATGTATTACTTATTACCAAATTTCTTTCTACACATAGCTCAATTAAAGGCTCCCCATTTACATTTACCCCTGGCACCCCAAATTTACCTACTACTCCCTCCATAACATTTTTACCCACTTTAGCATTAAAATCCCCAACCACCATTACTCTCACACTTGATTCAAAACTCCCCACGCATTCACTCAACATTTCCCAAAATCTCTCTCTCTCCTCTACACTTCTCTCTTCTCCAGGTGCATACACGCTTATTATAACCCACTTTTCACATCCAATCTTTATTTTACTCCACATAATCCTTGAATTAATACATTTATAGTCCCTCTTTTCCTGCCATAGCTTATCCTTCAACATTATTGCTACTCCTTCTTTAGCTCTAACTCTATTTGAAACCCCTGACCTAATCCCATTTATTCCTCTCCACTGAAACTCTCCCACCCCCTTCAGCTTTGTTTCACTTAAAGCCAGGACATCCAGCTTCTTCTCATTCATAACATCCACAATCATCTCTTTCTTATCATCTGCACAACATCCACGCACATTCAGACTTCCCACTTTGACAATTTTCTTCTTCTTATTCTTTTTAGTAATCTTTACAGGAAAAGGGGTTACTAGCCCATTGTTCCCGGCATTTTAGTTGACTTTTACAACACGCATGGCTTACGGAGGAAAGATTCTTATTCCACTTCCCCATGGATATAAAAGGAAAATTAATAAGACCAAGAACTATTAAGATAAAATCAAAGAAAACTCAGATGAGTGTGTATAAATAAATGTGTACATGTATGTGTAGTGTGACCTAAGTGTAAGTAGAAGTAGCAAGACATGCCTGTAATCTTGCATATTTATGAGACAGACAAAAGACATCAGCAATCCTACCATCATGTAAAACAATCACAGGCTTCGTTTTACACTCACTTGGCAGGACGGTAGTACCTCCCTGGGTGGTTGCTGTCTACCAACCTACTAAGAATTATAAATGTGATATGTGCTTTCAGCACAATAATATTGAACTCGAGAGATTGATTTTATTTTGATTGCTGTAATTAATTTAATTTGATAATATACCTCTAGACAACTTATAGACTTAATAAATTTATTAAATTTTAATTTCTCTAGTTAGTAGCCTACCAGTTGTAATCCTGAAGCACTATTGAATCTTAATGACTTCTAATGGATAATTGGACAAGGATACTGACTACTTGTTACGAAAACCCAGTAACAGGCTGGATGCTAGAAGGGCAGTCCTTTCTAGTATTCACTGGAGATCTCTAAGCTTTTAGAATCGCATTTTTTGTAACAAATGGGGGCCTGTCCGGGATGCTCTTGATCCAAGGTGTTGGAGAAATTGTCCAGTTTGACGTACTAGTAACTCTATGATCAAACACTCTGAGTACTTTCCTAATCTGAAGACTTTGAGTTTAGTCTTGTACAACATACCAGGTGGATGTATGTACCTGGCTGAGTCTCTTGATCCAAGGAGATGGAAATACTGTTTATGAGCTCTAGCTCTAAGACAACTAACACTAAAATTCCTATCAAGATTATAGTTTCCCATAATCACTCTCTCGTAGTACAATTATTTTCGTGATGTATGCCAAAGTGAAACAGTTAATTGATACTCTGACTTTGTCTGAGTTAAGTACATTAAAACTTCAGACGTGTTGGCAAGTAGCCAAGTATCTCGGTGTGACGTATAACAGGAATTACACTGCTGAAACTGTCAGAGCATTAATTAAAGATATATTGTTTCCTGCTCATACAGAGATGTCTGATTATGATTCAGATTCAGAAAGCCTAGTGTCACAATTAGGAAGTATGACTCTATTTGATGAAGATGAAAGAGTAACTAAGGCAGAAGTGAGCCTAGTGTACGAGCCTAGTGTAGATCAGTTCTCGCTCGCTCCTTCCTTCACTGACACTATAGTACAGAGTATAGCAGGTTGGATGACACAGCCTAATACTAGTACAGTGTATGATACACCTGTATCTACTTATCCTAGACCAGATCTAGACAATCTAGAGACGGCTGGACCAAGTGTCCGACCTAAGGACCGTCCAGACCATGTTAATTTCCCTACTCCTCCATTACCCACTGGTCCTATCTCTCAGGAACAGTTTGAGAGGTTGGAACGCCTCATTATGTTGCAGACTGCACAAATTGAGGCACAGAGGAGATTGAACGAAGAAGATTTCCAAAGAGAAAATGTTCGTCTGTTAAGACAACAGACTGATAGATCACAGGACACATTTATGTGCAGAAAGCTGCATCCATGGTTCCTAAGTTTTTTGAAAGTGACTCAGACACATATTTTGATGTGTTTGAGAACCAGGCACGTGCTATGAACTGGCCACGTAAGCACTGGGCAACATTGCTGCATACAGCGTTGACGGGAAGAGCTCAAACTTGTACGGCTGCTTTGCCATTTACCAAGTACATTAGTTATGATGCTGTCAAACAAACAATTCTAGAGACATATAACTTGTTACCTGTAAGTTATCAAAGAGCATTTCGTACGTTACAACGACGACAAGATCAAACTTGTGTAGAGTTTGCTCGTGAGAAAAAAGTTTCATTTGAGAGATGGACTAGAGCTGCTAAATGTACCAACTATGACAGCCTTGTTCAGTTGTTACTACACGAAGAGTTTAACAACTGTATGTCTGCGGACATACAAGAATATCTGATCGATCATACTACCTCGGATATTCTGGAAACTGCAGCATTAGCAGACAATTACGAGATTTCTCACAAACTTGTACGTACTAAAACACAAAGAAACAAGGTAACTAAAGATTGTCCTAGAAGTTGGCAACCTAAATCAGCTGCTCATTGCCGGCCTGATGTACCTGCTACTGTAACTTCTCGTACCTTTACCAGGAAAACTCACAATCCTGAATCTGTCTCTGTGGCTAGACAGAAATCTGGTATCGAGAAGAAGAAAGTTAAATGTACCTATTGTAACAGAAAAGGACATACTAGAGAGTATTGCTATAAGTTAGAAAGAGATGCGAGATACAGTCGTGCGGCTGGCGCCCCCACTCAAGTCGTATCCTCTTCCGAGCAACAAAGGCCCCAAAATCCTAGCAATTCCTCTTATCCTACTGTTTTAGATAATGTTACTCAGGATAGATGACTAGCGTCAGAAAGTGTATCTGACGAAAAGATTCGTTCAGCGATGAGTCCTTACTTTTTGAGAGATAAAGTAGGATTTGACGAATCACATCTAACTGAGATAATTTCTTTCAGAGACACTGGCAGTTATCTCACGTTATTAAGAGAAGATGTACTGCCCATAACTGATGATACCTATTGCAAGATAGATGTATTGTTAGAAGCCTATGGAGGGGCTGTTATAAAAGTGCCTCTGCACAAAGTTTATATTGAGACAAGCTATTATACTGGTTATATTTCAGTGGGTATATCCAGTGGTGTATTTCCCATCAGGTCAGTGGACTTGTTGATAGGGAACGATATCCTTCATGCTGGTATATGTAAAGAACCACTTGTGATTGATAATAACACTGATGATAATTATGCCATTGAAGCTTGTAGAGAGAAACCTATTTTATTTCCTCTCAGCGCAATTACTAGAGCTATGTCAAAGATTCAACAACCATCCTTGTCTCCTGTTGAGTTAGTGGATGACAATGATTTGGGCTTGAATATGTTGTTTAGTGACGCTCTGCGCCCAGGATCATTAACACTGACTCCCCCTGGTCATCAACCTAGTCAAGACATAACTGACATTAAATTTCTAACTCATGATGATTTAATCAAGGATCAGTTTGTTGATCAGTCACTGGAAAGACTGAGAGATATAGCAGTTACTGAGAGTGAAGCAAAGGATCTCGATAATTGTTACTATTATAGTAATGGTGTACTGATGGAGAAAACTACATGTAAGTTGTCAGCTGATAGTGTTTCCATCACAATCAAGCATCTCGTAGTGTTACCAGTTTCATTTCGTGAACAAGCCATTGATTTTGCTCACAATAGTCCCATAGGAGGACATTTGGGTGTCAAGAAGACACTCGGTAAACTGGCAAAACATTTTACTTGGCCAAAGATGAAGGAAACAGTAGCTGATCATGTGCGACGTTGCCACGTGTGTCAAGTAACAGGCAAGCCAGCGCACACACCTCCACCTGCACCTCTCACTGAGTTCATTAGTAACAAAGTTCAGTTCATCTGGACTAGAGATTGTTCAGACTCGTTCAAAAGGTTGAAGCGCTTGCTATCCTCTGCTCCTGTGTTGAAGAGTCCTAATTTCAATCTTCCCTTCTTTTTACATATAGATGCGAGTGGCTATGCAGTGGGTGCTGTGCTGCTCCAACAGTCAACATCCACTGATATTCTCCATCCTATATGTTACTATTCATCTAAGCTTAAACGACACCAGAAAAATTATGCCACTATTGAGAAAGAGGCTCTAGCTCTTGTGGTGTCATTGGAACATTTTGACGTGTATTTGGGCACTTCCCCATTTAAAATTAACGTTTTTTCTGACCACAATCCACTCACCTACATAAACACTATGAAAAGTAAAAATGCTAGGATCATGAGGTGGGCCCTCAGAATCCAACCTTATTCTATTAGTATAAAACACATAAGTGGTCATTGTAATGTAATAGCTGACACTCTGTCTCGTCCTTAATAATTATCAGTTACATTAAATTAACGTAATTTTATGCCCAAATACCTTTTGTTACTTGCTATGTCAAATTCAGTAAAGTAACTTAATCCCTCCAGCCCATATTAACTATATATACTCATGTCATGTCTAATTATTATATTTATATATTCACAGTATTGTGTGTAAGGAGACAAGCTGAGTGTTGAGTGGGTAGTGTCGTGTGGGAGATGGTACTGCGTGACGCAACACTGTCCTGCCGCAGACCCCCCCCCTCACTACACACCTTAAGCTGTTTCATACTCAGATGTTCATACTGCCTCGCATTCCACAACCACTACTTAAGAGTGGAATGCAGTCTCCTCTACTATGATCGAGCCTCAACGTGCCCTCCTTGTCAGCGCTATCCTGTCTCTACACTGATGTACATAACCAAGAGTATGAAGATATACGATACTGTGTACTGCCCTAGTACCTAGGGGCATATCCTAGTGACGGACGCTGTGAAATTGTAGAGGTGCTTGGCACAAGAGAGACTCTGATTAATGTTTAATTTTTATATTGATAATAATATTGATATGAGTAATCAGAAATAATGTGAAAAACATTAATGCAACTCCTAGTGCGACCCTCTGTCGTGTTGGGGGGGGTGTTGCAACCCCTGAATGGGTTACAATGATTATGTATATATATATGTAATGTATATTACCTTTTCATTTAATTTTATATTGCTTATATTTGCGATAATAGCTAAATCGTAAATGTATGACTTTATATTATTATTTGACTGTTATATTGTTATTTAGCCTATGTTGTTAGGATGTATATAAAATGTGCTCAGTTAGTCTTGATTGTCAAACTACTGTAATTATCGCTTGTCGCTCGTTATACTGCCGGCTTCTGAGCTGCGCTGTCCACGTAGCTATCACGTGATCGAGGGGGGGTGTCCTCACCTCTCGTGAAGTAGTCAGTCTGCTCGAGACTCGCTTGCTGGTTGGACAGATTGTCTGTCTCATTATTCTTGTTAGTTCTGTAGAACTTTGTTCACAGAACATTGTAAAGACTTTGTGATTTTCGACGTTGTACTGAGGTTGTGTGTCACATTGACACTCTGAACATCTCAGGTCCTGAGCTATAGCTTCTGACCTAATTTTGTACTGGTTTCTGTGCATTGTCACAGTCGGGTTTTCCTATGCTGAACATAGATTCAGTATTATGGGAGTTTGTAACTTTTGTGGAGGATCTGCAGATGGTCCCTACTTAGTGTCGTTATATTATTTCCCAGTTCCTGATTCTGTGTCGCAGTCGCTTGATATTGCATTGCTATTGGGCTTAGCATTCTTTGTTGTTCAAGCAGACTGTTCGGGTTGCCAGTCGGTCAAGAAGTTAGTTTATTTGAGGACTTTGTCAGTCACTTGTTTAAGTCTTATTCGAGTCTTGAGACATAGCTAAGTACTTAAGAGCAGTTACACGCATACACACACTTGTACATATTTGTAATATCTTATTAAATGTTAATGTACCTGACGGTACTTAAGAATTATAAATGTGATATGTGCTTTCAGCACAATAATATTGAACTCGAGAGATTGATTTTATTTTGATTGCTGTAATTAATTTAATTTGATAATATACCTCTAGACAACTTATAGACTTAATAAATTTATTAAATTTTAATTTCTCTAGTTAGTAGCCTACCAGTTGTAATCCTGAAGCACTATTGAATCTTAATGACTTCTAATGGATAATTGGACAAGGATACTGACTACTTGTTACGAAAACCCAGTAACAGGCTGGATGCTAGAAGGGCAGTCCTTTCTAGTATTCACTGGAGATCTCTAAGCTTTTAGAATCGCGTTTTTTGTAACACTCTGCGAAAGCAGTGATAATGTGTGAGTGTGGTGAAAGTGTTGAATGATGATGAAAGTATTTTCTTTTTGGGGATTTTCTTTCTTTTTTGGGTCACTCTGCCTCGGTGGGAGACGGCCGACTTGTTGAAAAAAAAAAATTAATTGTATATTTATTTTTTACTTCACAATAATGTGAAATTAAATTCTATATTGTATAACCATTTTTAACAAACAAATGCCTCAAAACGGGGATACATTTCTATGTCATCATTTATATAATGAATAACCTACGGCAGCTTTAATATGAATGTTAAAATGAATTTGTGCTCACAAATAAAAGTATGATTAATCATGTAATGGATGGGTTTAAAACCCATTGCAAGTTAGTGCTACAATTCACAGGCCAGTGCGTTAACCACTGGACCAGCTGGCTATAACAAGATTCACCCACCTTGGTCTATTTCTGTGCACCATAGGAAGGTTAGCATGGGCACCTATGGTGTGTAGAAATATACCTAGTTGGTTGAATCTTCTTGGTGCCAGCTGGTCCAGTGGTTAACACACTGGCCTGTGAGTTTTATATTTCATTTGCCAATTGTTCAAACCCCCACTCGTTTCATGATTTGTTTACAATCATGTTGTTATGATTTTGTGAGTTACAATAACTATTTTGTATTATAAGGCTA
Source organism: Cherax quadricarinatus (assembly GCF_038502225.1). NCBI lineage: Eukaryota > Metazoa > Arthropoda > Malacostraca > Decapoda > Parastacidae > Cherax > Cherax quadricarinatus. The sequence goes on from NC_091368.1 coordinate 3,323,095, forward strand.
AGATTAATACACTGCAATAGTATCCTGAATTAATACAGACTGTATTTCCTCCAACAGCTAGTTTGGATAACCCCAGTCGACCGTGCTGAACACAAAGTTATGTATGATTCAAGCATGTGTATTCTTAGTGGTGGCGATGCTGAGGCCAAGCGACTAATGGCCAAGGCCTTCAAGGAAACCTTATCATTACCTCAGCAACAGCACCTTCTTGCTGAGCTAGATAAGGACCCTAGGATGGTTTATCACACTGGTTTAACTCCTCCCAAGGTGAATTATTTAGTGTTTTCTATGTTTTGTTTTTTTAACACAGAGGCCATCTCCCACTGAGGCAGAGTGACCCAAAAGAGAAGAAATGAAAGTCTCTTTTCTTTTTACATTTAGTAATTTATACAGAAGGGGTTACTAGCCCCTTGTTTCCAGCATTTTAGTTGCCTCTTATGATACGCATGGCTTACGAAGGATTTTTTTTTTTTTCCTACTTCCCCTGTATTCTTTTTTTCTTTTTTAATATGTCGATCATTTCCCACAGGCAGGGTGACCCCCCCCCCAAAAAAAAAGGAAAAAAAAAATCTTTGTATGCTGTATTATGTATTGCTATTGATGAATAAGACACTGTAACACTTAGATATTTTGTCAGTCAGTGACTGTCAGTCCAATACTGAGAATAATAACTGAAGATGGTGGAAGACATAAACAAGAAGTTTAAGGTGATCAGTCCTTCAACCTTGAAAGGTGGTGTTGAGTTCAACAGTCTTGTTTAACATTACACAGCTTGGTTCATTTCTCTGAGAGTTATGTTTTCATCCATCTTCCTTGATATAACATTCTCTCTGTCAGGTTCTTTAACTGCTATAGTTATTGACACTATTTATGAAGATAACTAGTAATGTCTGTGGGGAAGTGGAAAAGAATTCTTCCTCCATAAGCCATGAGTGTCATAAGAAGCAATTAAAATGTGGGAAAAAGGGGTTAGTAACACCTTCTGTATAAATTACTAAATTTAAAAGGAAAAACTTTTGTTTTTCTTTTTAGGTCGCCCTGCCTTGGTAGGATATGGCCGGTTTATTGAAAAAAAAAATAGTAATGTTCTGTGTATACTGTATAATCTTTTGTCACGTAGTTTATATTTTTCATATGGCCTGATTTCCTATTTCCCTATTTCTGTTACACAGATTTTTTTCTTTTCCAACATGCTGGCCATCTCCCATCAAGGCAGGGTGACCTAATAAGAAAAACAATAGTTTTTCTTTTTAAATTTAGTAATGTATACAAGAGAAGAGGTTACTAGCTCCTTGCTCCCGGCATTTTAGTTGCCTCTTACAACATGCATGGCTCATGGAGGAAGAGTTCTTTTCCACCTCCCTATGGAGATTTGTGTAATTTATGGATTATAACCCATCATCTCTGTGTTTACCAGAATGCTGTTTTATTGAGAAAACTTACTCTCCATTAAGTCATGTTATCCTTTCTTTTTTCTGTTCAACATGATAATTTTTTCAAAATTATTGTAACCTAACTTAATCTAACCTAAAATACAGTACAGTACATAAGAAGTCACCTAAGATCTATACATTAGAAAATGCTTATGACCCCTATGGGTTTAGTGCCTCCCCATGAGTAAAATAAATATTTGGAAGAGATCACAATAAACCACATGACTGCAAATATGAAAAGAATACCACAGTGAAAATAGGAAATAAAACTTGAGCACTTACACACACATATCTTCAGAGAAAGATGTGTGTGTGTAAGCACATGAAAGTACAGTGGACCCCCGCATAACGATCACCTCCAAATGCGACCAATTATGTAAGTGTATTTATGTAAGTGCTTTTGTACATGTATGTTTGGGGGTCTGAAATGGACTAATCTACTTCACAATATTCCTTATGGGAACAAATTCGGTCAGTACTGGCACCTGAACATACTTCTGGAGTGAAAAAATATCGTTAACCGGGGGTCCACTGTACTTGGGTTTTATTTCCTATTTTCACTGTGGTATTTTTTCATAATAAATATTTACACTTGAAAAGTAATGGTGTGACTCAGAAGAATAGATTGGATAGTATCCTAACAAGGCTTTTTAATTATCCTTTTAATGTAGAATATTTTTAATATTGTGCCATTACTAAAAGGTGTATGTAGGATTTGAAATTACGTATATAATGCACTACACAAATAACCCACACATTGACAACTGAAACTGAAACTTATTATGACATTTTGGTCTGACTTGGCTATTTGTGTATTGCTCCAGTCATAGTATTGTGCTTCTTTATTCTTTATGTACAGGTACTCTTCGACTTACAATGGAGTTACGTTCCGACAAACCCACAGTAAGTCATAAATATCGTAATTCGAATGTAAACATGATTTGCTAAATAAATAAGTAACTGCTGTCACTGAATAAGTAAATAAACAAATAATTATTGTAACTAAATACCAGCATTGAAAAGTAAATACAATGGACCCCCGCCTTACGATATTAATCCGTTCCTGAGAGCTCATCGTAAGCGGAAACTATTGTTAGCCGAATTAATTTTCCCCCATAAGAAATAATGGAAATCAAATTAATCCGTTCCTGACACCCCAGAGTATGAAAAAAAAAATTTTGTTTACCACATGAAATAATAATTTTAATACACACAAACTGAAGAAGACATGCACAATTACTACTGTACTAAGAATAGAATGCATGACACTTACCTTTATTGAAGATCTGGTGATGATTGATGGGATGGGAGGAGGGGAGAGTGTGGAAGTTATTGTTTAGAAGGGGAATCCCTTTCCATTAGGACTTGAGGTAGCGTCTTTTTCCGGGGTTACTGCTCATCTTCTTTTAATGCCACTAGGACCAGCTTGAGAATCACTGGACCTCTGTCGCACAACAAATCTGTCCATAGAGCTCTGTACCTCCCATTCCTTTAAGACTTTCCTAAAATGGGCCATAACATTGTCATTGTACAGGTTGCCAACATGGCTTGCAGTAGCTGTGTCAGGGTGATTTTCATCCGTAAAGGTTTGCAGTTCAACCCACTTTGCACACATTTCCTTAATCTCTTTTTTCTATTCCATACTAATTCTCGCCCTTTTTACCACAGGGATGGCACTAGAAGCTTTCTTGGGGTCCATGGTGACTTATTTTGCAGTTACAAGCACTAAAAACACTGGGATAATGTGGAATGTACCGAATGTATGCGTAGATGCGACCGCACTGGCTGGCTTGTAAACATTGGCGCTGAGGCCACACATGGGACGCGTCCCAGATGAATCACGTAAGGTGAGTTTTTTATCGTGAGGCGAGGCAAAATTTTTGCGTTCAAATGCTTCATATAGCGGATTTAACATAACACGATGCGTTCGTAAGGCGAGGGTCCACTCTAAATGGATACGAGCTACGGACTTGCCACCATCGTGCTGGGTAATTATCTCGAGTGTCGTCTCCAAAGTAATTGTTTTTGCACCATTGTAAAGTCAAAATATTGAAAGTGGAACCATCTTAAGTCGAGGAGCATCTGTATATAATGCACTGCACAGATAACCCATACGTAAGAAACTGAAATTTATGACGACGTTTTGGTCTGACTTGCGTTATTTGTGTATTGTTCCAGTCATGGTATTGTGCCTTTTTATTCTTTATATATATAATATACATTTGTCTCTTCAGCTGCCTGACCTGGTGGAACACAACCCACTTATTGCTATTGAGGTTTTGCTGAAGTTAATGCAATCCAGCCAAATCACTGAGTATTTCAGTGTTCTCGTCAACATGGAGATGTCTCTGCATTCCATGGAGGTAGTGAATAGGTAAGCCTGGCTAAGCAGTTTTTGTTACTTTTTTGGAAATGGTAGACAAATTGGTTGTAAAATTTGTGTTGAGAGTTAGGCTAGGTAAGGTTTGTCAGGAAACAAGACAAGTATTTTCTGATGCGTGGTCTCAGTCATATGATAGAACTCTTGGTCATATGACTTACCAGTCCACTCTTTTAAAATTTATGGTTATCATTATTGATAAGCATGTTTAGAGTGCGAGGAACAGTGAGACGAAGATTCGTACAAACACATGTGCTGAGCAGTATGAGGCTGGGAATGCAGGGGCATGGAAATAGGATGAGTGTTAATGTGGCTGATTGTTCTATGACATACAAGGATGGAGGTGGGTGTTAGTATGGACAATTGTGCTACTTAATACAAGGATGGAGATTCATTAGACCAAAAAAGAATACATATTCGCTGAAAGTGATGTCTACGGAAGGTGCTACAGAGGAAAAGAATCAGTTTGGAGGAATTCTGTACTGTGTTAATAGAGGCGGAAAATCAAATAAATAATTGTCCCATCATACATTAGTGAAACTCATGATGGGGATATATTACACCATTCATGCATTTGCTGTCTTGACAAAAAATGTGCTGAAATTGCAGTTCAGATTACTCTCCAGCTGCAGTATCCTTATCCCCTTCCATAGTGCAGACACTGTAATGCGCACCTCCAGGACTCGAGTCCAGCTAACTGATTTACCTGAATCCCTTCATAAATGTTACCTTGCTCATGCTTCAGCAGCACATCGTTACGTTAAATGTGGGAAGTTGTGTCTGGAAGATGTGAAGAAAACTGCAGACTTTGGCTTTGGTTCCCAGCAGTATTGGGAGATTACAGATTTCTATATCTAGTGCTGCAGTACATATTCGAATTGTATGACCTTTGAATGGAAGGTGATAGTGTTGTGCTTAGTGGAAGAGAAAGCAACATTTCTCACTTTGTCCAAGCCGAAACTAGAGTCATCAGGGAAATAGCACGCCTTCACCTTTCTCGACACATTACTACTGTGTTGACAATGTAAGGGAGGCAGCAGCTGGCAGGAGATTTGTCTATACATCATCCCATATACCTCATTTATACACTCATTCACTCTTTATCAGTTACCAAAATGTTCAGCAATAATAGAAATACAGCTATAGTAGATACATCACAGTTAAAGGTCTTTATTGTAATAATCTTTCACAATTAGTAGCTTCAGATGCAGGATTTCATTCAGTTTCATGTGGTATAAGGTAGCATTAACCCATAAATGGTCCAAACGTATATATACGTTTTTTCAACATTTGAAAGTATGTAAAAAAAAGTAGATCTTTTTTTTTATTTTTACATTTGAAAACGTGTAAAAAAAAACTTTGATCTACGTTTTTATATATATATATATATATATATATATATATATATATATATATATATATATATATATATATATATATATATATATATATATATATATATTTATATATATATATATATATATTTGAAAATATGTAAAAAAATGTAGATCTATTTTTGGAGCACTACACATATGAACGTAGATCTGCTTGTACCGTTTACGGGTTAAAGGCACTCAGTGTGTGCCCCTCTGGTTGCTCGGCAAACATCAGTGCGATAGTCCAGTTCAGTCCAGATGCATTGCAGCATTTTTGGAGTTATCATGCGAACTGCTTCACTGAAAGAAATTTTCAGTTCCTCCAGGGTTGCAAGTAACGGTGGTATGCAAACTGTGCTCTTTACATATCCCCAAAGAATCTTTATGGATTCCCAGCTTATACACTGACCTGGAGTTTTACAACTCACTCACCATGGGTTCAGACCACACCCGTTTCATGTTTTTTTTTTCTTTCAAGATTCCGAGCTTTTCTCTGCAGTATATCATAAGAAAAGCATAAGTTTTTATGAGATTTTATTCTTTATGATAATGATAATTTATTTCAGCATGATACAATGTTTGTACAAAGGAGAATGACATTTGGATGTACATGCTGACAGCCCCTTTATATACAGAGCATTTCAGGTGAACTTAAGACTTACTTAAGATTAATAAGACAATAACAATATGAGTAATTTCATACATACAGTCACTCAGGTGAGTGTAATTGTAAATTTAATGGGTAGAGATTTGCCACAAAATAAAAATGAACAGTATATATAGTGAGCATTGGTTTGACAGGTTAACAACAGCTGTGGAGCTGCCGTCAGAATTTGTACACCTGTACATCAGCAACTGCATCAGCACCTGTGAAACTATCAAGGACCGCTATATGCAGAACAGACTGGTCAGACTGGTGTGTGTCTTTCTGCAGTCACTCATACGCAATAAAATTATAAATGTCCAGGTGAGCTGACAGAACTGTCTGGATTGAAGTTTGTTTTTTATTAAGACAACAGCTGTTTCCCACCAAGGTAGGGTGACCCAAAAAAGAAGAAACACTTTTATCATCATTCACTCCATCATGCCAACAGTACAGATAAAAAATTGCAGCATATCTCCACCCCTCTCCATGGGGAAGTGGAACAGAATTCTTCCTCTGTACGCCATGCATGGCGTAAGAGGCGACTAAAATGCCAGGAGCGAGAGACTAGCAACCCCTTCTCCTGTATATATTACTGAAGTTAAAGAGAGAAACTTTTGTTTTTGTTTTTGGGCCGCCCCGCCTCGGTGAGATACGACCAGTGTCCTGAAAGAAGAAAGATCTCCAACCCTCAAAGAACAAAAAGGCACAATACCATAACTAGAACAATATACAGATAACCTGCACATAGGAGAGAGAGAAAAGCTTATGACTATGTTTTGGTCCATCATGGACTGAAACGTCATAATTAGCTTCTCTCTCTCTTCTATGTGCGGGTTATTTGTGTATTACTCCGCCCTCCTTTAGAGTGCAGGCACTCTACCTCCCACCTGTTATCCTTCATTTTCAAAAAATTTGTCAACCCGCCATGGGAGAGGACCTTAGTGATGATATTTTGGTCCATCCTGGAAAAATGTCAAGTCAGGATGAAAATAGATACAAATGCAGTATAATGTGATCCTTTATTGACTGCGTTTTGCTCACTGTGTTGGTGAAACATCGTCAAACATTTCCAGTAAAATGTCCTAGTGTTTGTATTTTGTGTCTTTCTCCAACTACACTTTATGTTACATAAATGGACACAGATGCAACTAATGTGACATTTTATTGTGGCAACGTTTCACACTCTTAAGAGCTGTGTCAAGCCATTACAAACATTACAAATACATTACATAGAACCATTATTACTAACTATAATTTAGTTAATTCACAAATAACTTTCACATAGGAGAGAGAATTTTACCATGACTTTTTTCTTCTGTGTGCGGGTTATTTGTGTATTGTTCCAGTCATGATATTGTGTCTTTTTGTTCTTTAGTAAGTTATCCATTTTAAAATTGGGTTGACTGAGTACTGTATTTCTGAGTTGGTTTATTTATCTAATATTGAGGGGTCCTGCATTCATTTATTCATGCAAAATGTAGCATTTGTACACCATCTATTTCACAAAAAGTGAACTAAACAGCACCTTAGGTGGGTGGAGCTTACTATTTCACAGTTCACTTATTTCACAGTTCACTTATTTCACAGTTCATTTATTTCACAGTTTGGCTATTTTACAGTTCAGCTGTTTCACTTAGTTATTTCACAGTTCAGCTATTTAATAATATGGCAATAATTAATCTTCTTGTTACAGGAATTATTCATCGAAGTTCAAGCTTTTTGCATTGAGTTTAGCCGAATCCGCGAAGCGGCCGCTCTCTTTAGGCTGCTCAAGCAGCTAGACTCGGGAGACACGCAGGCAACACAAGAACCAGCAAAGAAGTGAAACCACAGGGTGACTGACTGCCAGTGCTTGAGCAACATATCACATCTCCTGGTGCACGAACCAAGATGACAGGACGCATTACCAACTCGTGCAACTCTTTATCAGGGATATATTCCTTATGTCACTTGTGATTCATTCTTATAAACAGTTTAGTTAATCCTAGGATTAAACATCTGAGATATTATAAAAGTACATCAATCTGACCTCAACATGTTACACACTTAATTATTTAGGGTAATTAGTGGTTTGTATGCTAGAGAACATATGGTTAAGAAAATTGAAATTTTCCATATTATACAGGATTATCATTTTGTCATCTCTCATACTGTACAAAAACATTATATTCATTATCATTATATTGGATGCTTTTGCAAGTTTTCATTTTTATTCAGTAACACAGTAACACAACTTATAAAGGCAATTTTCGGTGGGGTAATGGTTAACGCTGTTTTTTGTTTTTTAAACGTTGGTGTAATAAAGCCAAAGAAGTTTTTGTAATTTTGCTTTAACTTTGTAATTAATCATCAGATGTCTATGTCAGTGACTTGTAGCTCAGTGGTAACTCATTCAGCTTGCAGCCGAAGGGACTCGTGTTCAATATTGAAGCGAGATGTGTCGGCAAGTCTCCTCGCACCTACTTTTCCCTGTTCACCAAGTAGGTAATAGGTACCTGGGTGTTAGCAGGCTGTTGTGGGTCACATCCTAAAGAAGAGGACCAGTGGACTCCAGTGAAAATATTCCACACTGATTTTTTTGGGATTTCATGAATTTAAATGCCTCTGGTATTAATAATCAAAGACTTTATTCCTTTTAATGTGGCTATTTGACTTACAGCAGAAGAGATGCCTATACTGTCTGGTACCTAGTTACAGTATTGATCAATATTATAGTCCTTACATCACACTGTGAAGACCCATATATGACTGTCGTACACAGTCTTGTTTCCTCAGAACGGTCGACCTGTACTCCATGCAAAGCTAGAAGGCTGCCGTTGGTGGAGACAATTGGCAGAAAGTTGACAAATGGTGAAAAAGACAGGGTTGCAGAGAGAAACTGTATTGAGAAGTTTTGCCAGTGAACACACACTAATATTGATTAAAGAAGTCTCTCTGTAGATGAAGTGGGTTTATAAAGTTCCTCTCTGCAGTTGTGTTGTTTTCACTGCAGTTGATTTTATGTAGCCTTAAGAATACGTACTACTGGTCCTCTGACGTTCCTAATTTCAGTTATTGTCAGTTTATTAATGGAGAATTTTTCTCATTTTAATGTAATCTAATGAAATACTATCTTCATGGTAGAGATGGTTGAATTAAGTCCCATTGAAGGGTGCAGTGATGTTTGTGAAAGGTAGCAATTGTTCCCTTTCTCAGATCAAACCTGATTGTCCTGTTACCCCCATGTGTCCATTTTATCCCTATCATTCATCGTTTTTTTTATCTATGGTTCACCTTTTTTTTATTCCTATGTGTTCAGCACCTCAACATCCTCTGAACATAAGCAACTCCTGACCCCTCAGTTATGAGCTTAATCCTGGTGGTAAATAGTATGGTGATACCAACAGGCTGTAGATAAGGACACTCATGTACCAGTTGGGACATTTATTAACGAAAACGTTTCACCTCGAGCAGCAAAACATTTAGTAAATGTTCTGAACTATATATAAGTATTCTTATCCCCACATGAGCTTGGTCCTGTTATCAGGCAGGGTTAATGGGCCATTAGTCTGTGATATTTACTGATCAGGTCATTCACAATGGAAACTGCAAACTTGCTGACTCTTTTTAACTACTGAGTTATTACCTTACAAAATCATACAAGATGGAATGAATAATTTCACACAGCAGAAAACATTATTGCTTTTTCTTTTCTCACTGGCCATCTCTCACCAAGGCAGGGAGACTCGAAAAAGAAGAAATGAAAGTTTCTTCTCTTTACATTTAGTAATTTATACAGGAGAAGGGGTTACTAGCCCCTTCTTCCTGGCATTTTAGTAGTCTCTTATGACACGCATGGCTTACAGAGGAAGGATTTAGTATTGCAGTTATATGTTAAAATGTTTTTAACACATCATCTGTTTCTCACCAAGATACAGTGTTCTGAAAGGATAACACATTTACCATGTATTGAACCGTAACATCACCTGTCCTTCAGAGTGCAGGCACTGTATTTCCCACCTCCAATTGATCTTAAACATGTCTCCATTATGTAACTCCAGCCTCCTCTTTGCTGCAACATTGAAGGACCATCTTCTATTGTATGATTCACCTCATCTTTCATACACACCCAGCTGCCAACACATCCACTCCCAGATATCTGAGTACCTGTATATTAATTACTTTCATAATCCTTCCCTATACTTTGGCTTTTAGGGGGCTTGAATATCCAGCAGGCTTGTGTCAGTAGGTTAGATAGAAATGAAGGGAGACATTGGCAAGGTAACATTTATGAATGGATTCCGGGAAACTGCCTAGCTGGACCTGAGTTCTGGAGGGGAAAGGGTAGTACCTGCACTCTGAAGGAAAGGTGAGGATGGTGCAGACACAAATTGAATGAATGATGGTCAGTCTGCTTTCTTCTTTGGGTCACCCCTGCTTTGGTGGGGAAACAGCCAATAAGGTAAAATAAATATGCGACTTAACAGTTTACAACATTTTATTTATAATTATGCAACGATGATCATAATTACTGAACTAGTCGTGCAGGACTCAAAATTCCATTTAATTTTGTTATGACTATATTTTAATGTATGTAAAAATAAAATAGATGAGAAGTAGCCTGTGATGTATAATCTTGGTGGCTCATGTAAAAAAGATGAAAAAAATGTACAATTATCAAGTTATTGAATGCTTGAAGTTGCTTCATGTAAAGATTCCAAACTTATGAGTGTTTTATACACAAATAACCCGCACATAAAAGACCAAGTCGGACCGAAACGTCGTCGTAAGCTTCTGTCTTTTATGTGCGGGTTATTTGTGTATCGTTCCAGTCACGGTATTGTGCCTTTTTGTTATTTATGAGTGTTTTGAGTTGTCGCTCCCTTCAGATGTGGTGCCTTGATGCTGGTGAAGGTCTCTTGATTCAGGGAGTTGGAGCTACCTTCCCTTTAGATCAGAGCTGCTTACCCCTATTTCCTCCCAGATCCTCCCAGTCCCCCAGTTTTTACCAGTCCCCAGTCCCCCCAGCCCCAGTCCCCCCAGTCCCAGTCCCCCCAGTCCTCAGTTCTAGTCTTACCCAGTCCCCAGTCCAAGCCTCCAGTCCCTCTCAGTCCACAGTCCTTCCCAGTCCCAGTCCTCCACAGCCCCCAGTCCCAGCCTCTGGTCCCTCTCAGTCCAAGGTCCTTCCCAGTCCCCAGTTCCTCCCAGTCCCCAGTTCCTCCCAGTCCCCAGTTCCTCCCAGTCCCCAGTTCCTCCCAGTCACCAGGCACTGTAATCTTTATGCATTTATTGCTTCCCCATGAATGTAATAAATCTTCTTTTTTGAATTGCAAAAAATTTGATGTATAAGAAAAAAAAATACAAAAGATAGTTATGTTGTACACAAACTTGTTCTGTGGCTCCTCAGTTCACAACTTTGTTTTCTAAATGACTTTTTTGTGAGTGTGAATGTGCACATCTTTTGGAAATTTGTAAGTGTTGATGTGTGTTAGTTCATTTGTAAGTGTGAATGTGTTATTTTTATGCATTTGTAAGTGTGAATGTATTATTTTTATGCATTTGTAAGTGTAGATGTGTTATTTTTATGCATTTGTAAGTGTGGATGTGTGTAAGTTCATTTGTAAATGTGGATGTTTGTAGTGTGTAAGTTGGAAATTTAATGTGTGTTGGTCTTATTTTCAACTGATCTTGTTTTATTATAGATCAGTGTGAGAGTGAAGGTGTTCATGTGTGTGTGTATATGTGTATGTGTGGTATGTTTTTGTGTATGTGTATATACGTGTGTGTGTGTGCATTCATCCTGCCAGCCTCAGTACATGGCTACTTCTGATAATTTGTGTATTGTGTATTAGTTATCCTTGAGGGAGGTGCCTTTGTGCTATTGATACAAAAAATGGGACTTTATTTCCCCTTCTTGTATCAAACCTGATTACCTCCCATGCCTCAGGCACTGTATGACCCCCTGTGGGTTTAGTGCTTCCACACAAATATTTTATTTGATAGTACAGTGGACCCCCGGTTAACGATATTTTTTCACTCCAGAAGTATGTTCAGGTGCCAGTACTGACCGAATTTGTTCCCATAAGGAATATTGTGAAGTAGATTAGTCCATTTCAGACCCCCAAACATACACGTACAAACGCACTTACATAAATACACTTACATAATTGGTCGCATTCGGAGGTGATCGTTATGCGGGGGTCCACTGTATTATTGTGGGTTAATATTTATTATTAACATTAATGGTGCATTAGCAGCCTGTATTAAAAAAATGCTTATGACAACATTTTGATGGAATGTAAATTAAATGTAGTTTAAAACATTATTGACTATATTATATTTTGTTTAGAGAAAATGTACCAGTCAGGGTATTTTAATGTGACATTGAGATACGTCTTGCATTTGAATATACATTTTAAATATGTATACCTGGGGTATACCTGGAGTATACCTGGAGGGTGTTCTTGGGGTCATGCCCCCACAGCCTGGTCCAGACCAGGCCTCTGTATAAATAAATGAAAAATATAACTCTTATAATATTATATTTGCCTATTATTTGTAGTATTAACATAAATGCTAGTGCTGTTCATATTTAACTGCAATATATATATATTACCTCAAAAATTTATTGTGCATTAAAAACACGAACATGACTTAACATATTCTAGCATACCATAACATATTTAAATCTTGCTGTCACTGTTATTCTGTCTTATTTGTGCCAGATATTTATGTAATTGATGAATTTTGACAATAATTCCATGTTCCTGTCAGATGGTAATAAAAAGAATTACAATTTGCCTGGTGGTTTAATTTTACGAACTTCTCCAAATATAAACCATACCACGGATGGGGCTTGAACTCGCGGTTAGTCATAAAACGCTCTAACTGTGGATGGTTTCTGAAGAGGAAGTTGAAGTGGTTTTTGGAGAGGAAGTTGAAGTGGTTTCTGGAGAAGTTGAAATGGTTTCTGTTGGAGAACTTGGGAACTTGATTGATTTTTGTAATAAGTTCCTTGATGAAGGTGTTGTATGTAGTGTGTTCTTTGTGAATGATAGAGTGGGTAGGGGATGTGTAGATCAAGTGTTTACATTGAAGCATATATGTGAACAGTATTTAGATAAAGGTAGGGAAGTTTTTATTGCATTTATGGATTTAGAAAAGGCATATGATAGAGTGGATAGAGGAGCAATGTGGCAGATGTTGCAAGTATATGGAATAGGTGGTAAGTTACTAAATGCTGTAAAGAGCTTTTATGAGGATAGTGAGGCTCAGGTTAGGGTATGTAGAAGAGAGGGAGAATACTTCCCGGTAAAAGTAGGTCTTAGACAGGGATGTGTAATGTCACCATGGTTGTTTAATATATTTATAGATGGGGTTGTAAAAGAAGTAAATGCTAGGGTGTTCGGGAGAGGGGTGGGATTAAATTATGGGGAATCAAATTCAAAATGGGAACTGACACAGTTACTTTTTGCTGATGATACTGTGCTTATGGGAGATTCTAAAGAAATTGCAAAGGTTAGTGGATGAGTTTGAGAATGTGTGTAAAGGTAGAAAGTTGAAAGTGAACATAGAAAAGAGTAAGGTGATGAGGGTATCAAATGATTTAGATAAAGAAAAATTGGATATCAAATTGGGGAGGAGGAGTATGGAAGAAGTGAATGTTTTCAGATATTTGGGAGTTGATGTATCAGCGGATGGATTTATGAAGGATGAGGTTAGTCATAGAATTGATGAGGGAAAAAAGGTGAGTGGTGCGTTGAGGTATATGTGGAGTCAAAAAACGTTATCTATGGAGGCAAAGAAGGGAATGTATGAAAGTATAGTAGTACCAACACTCTTATATGGATGTGAAGCTTGGGTGGTAAATGCAGCAGCGAGGAGACGGTTGGAGGCAGTGGAGATGTCCTGTCTAAGGGCAATGTGTGGTGTAAATATTATGCAGAAAATTAGGAGTGTGGAAATTAGGAGAAGGTGTGGAGTTAATAAAAGCATTAGTCAGAGGGCAGAAGAGGGGTTGTTTAGGTGGTTTGGTCATTTAGAGAGAAGGGATCAAAGTAGAATGACATGGAAAGCATATAAATCTATAGGGGAAGGAAGGAGGGGTAGGGGTCGTCCTCGATAGGGTTGGAAAGAGGGGGTAAAGGAGGTTTTGTGGGCAAGGGGCTTGGACTTCCAGCAAGCGTGTTAGGAGTGAATGGAGACGAATGATACTTGGGACCTGACGATCTGTTGGAGTGTGAGCAGGGTAATATTTAGTGAAGGGATTCAGGGAAACCGGTTATTTTTCATATAGTCGGACTTGAGTCCTGGAAGTGGGAAGTACAATGCCTGCACTTTAAAGGAGGGGTTTAGGATATTGGCAGTTTGGAGGGATATGTTGTGTATCTTTATACGTATATGCTTCTAAACTGTTGTATTCTGAGCACCTGCAAAAGCAGTGATAATGTGTGAGTGTGGTGAAAGTGTTGAATGATGAAAGTATTTTCTTTTCTTTGATTTTCTTTCTTTTTTTGGGTCACCCTGCCTCGGTGGGAGACGACCGACTTGTTGAAAAAAAAAAAAAAATATATATATATATATATATATATATATATATATATATATATATATATATATATATATATATATATATATATATACCTAGGGATTGGCAGAGAGCATGCATAGTTCCTTTGTATAAAGGCAAAGGGGATAAAAGAGAGTGCAAAAATTATAGGGGGATAAGTCTGTTGAGTGTACCTGGTAAAGTGTATGGTAGAGTTATAATTGAAAGAATTAAGAGTAAGACGGAGAATAGGATAGCAGATGAACAAGGAGGCTTTAGGAAAGGTAGGGGGTGTGTGGACCAGGTGTTTACAGTGAAACATATAAGTGAACAGTATTTAGATAAGGCTAAAGAGGTCTGTGTGGCATTTATGGATTTGGAAAAGGCGTATGACAGGGTGGATAGGGGGGCAATGTGGCAGATGTTGCAAGTGTATGGTGTAGGAGGTAGGTTACTGAAAGCAGTGAAGAGTTTTTACGAGGATAGTGAGGCTCAAGTTAGAGTATGTAGGAAAGATGGAAATTTTTTCCCAGTAAAAGTAGGCCTTAGACAGGGATGTGTGATGTCACCGTGGTTGTTTAATATATTTATAGATGGGGTTGTAAGAGAAGTAAATGCGAGGGTCTTGGCAAGAGGCGTGGAGTTAAAAGATAAAGAATCACACACAAAGTGGGAGTTGTCACAGCTGCTCTTTGCTGATGACACTGTGCTCTTGGGAGATTCTGAAGAGAAGTTGCAGAGATTGGTGGATGAATTTGGTAGGGTGTGCAAAAGAAGAAAATTAAAGGTGAATACAGGAAAGAGTAAGGTTATGAGGATAACAAAAAGATTAGGTGATGAAAGATTGAATATCAGATTGGAGGGAGAGAGTATGGAGGAGGTGAACGTATTCAGATATTTGGGAGTGGACGTGTCAGCGGATGGGTCTATGAAAGATGAGGTGAATCATAGAATTGATGAGGGAAAAAGAGTGAGTGGTGCACTTAGGAGTCTGTGGAGACAAAGAACTTTGTCCTTGGAGGCAAAGAGGGGAATGTATGAGAGTATAGTTTTACCAGCGCTCTTATATGGGTGTGAAGCGTGGGTGATGAATGTTGCAGCGAGGAGAAGGCTGGAGGCAGTGGAGATGTCATGTCTGAGGGCAATGTGTGGTGTGAATATAATGCAGAGAATTCGTAGTTTGGAAGTTAGGAGGAGGTGCGGGATTACCAAAACTGTTGTCCAGAGGGCTGAGGAAGGGTTGTTGAGGTGGTTCGGACATGTAGAGAGAATGGAGCGAAACAGAATGACTTCAAGAGTGTATCAGTCTGTAGTGGAAGGAAGGCGGGGTAGGGGTCGGCCTAGGAAGGGTTGGAGGGAGGGGGTAAAGGAGGTTTTGTGTGCGAGGGGCTTGGACTTCCAGCAGGCATGCGTGAGCGTGTTTGATAGGAGTGAATGGAGACAAATGGTTTTTAATACTTGACGTGCTGTTGGAGTGTGAGCAAAGTAACATTTATGAAGGGATTCAGGGAAACCGGCAGGCCGGACTTGAGTCCTGGAGATGGGAAGTACAGTGCCTGCACTCTGAAGGAGGGGTGTTAATGTTGCAGTTTAAAAACTGTAGTGTAAAGCACCCTTCTGGCAAGACAGTGATGGAGTGAATGATGGTGAAAGTTTTTCTTTTTCGGGCCACCCTGCCTTGGTGGGAATCGGCCGGTGTGATAATAAAATATATATATATATATATATATATATATATATATATATATATATATATATATATATATATATATATATATATATATATATATATATATATATATATATATATATATATGTGTGTGTGTGTGTACTCACCTAATTGTACTCACCTAATTGTGGTTGCAGGGGTCGAGACTCAGCTCCTGGCCCCGCCTCTTCACTGATCGCTACTGGATCCTCTCTCTCTCTGCTTCCTGATTATTATTATTATAATCAAGGGGGAAGCACTAAACCCGTAGGATTATACAGCGTGTGTGTGTGTGCTACCTAACCCTCCACTGCTTGGTGTAAGTGGCATACCCCATGCAGCCTATTATTATTATTATTATTATTATTATTATTATTATTATTATTATTATTATTATTATTATTATTATTATTAAGTTTATCCAGGCACAGGTACACAAATAGTTACATGGATTATCATACAAAGCATATATGTTGATTATCCTCCAGGGTGACCCCAAAAATGTCAGTTACCTTGTATGCAACAAAATATATTAAAATGTACTGCTGTATAACCTGTGTCAACACAGAGTAAGAATTAATATTGTCTGCCCAAAATACATGTACCTAGGTATGTTAGAGGCCTTCCTTGTAATTAATATTTTATAATATATAAACCATACATTGTAAGCTTCGTAAGGAAATAAACATTATTATTATTTCCATTAGGGTCCATGTTATCGTTATCATTATTATCGTTATTAGTTGCACTTGTGTCCTTTTACCTAACATTATTATTCTCGTTAATATCGTTATCATTATTATCGCTAATATTGTTATTATCATTATTTTCGTTATCATTATTATCATCGTTATCGTTAATATCGTTTTGTAATTATTATTATCGTTATCATTATTATCACTTATGATTCAGGGGGAAGTGTTAAACCCGTAGGGGAAAGGAAGTGGGGAAAGTATAAGTGGCTTTGGCATGCTGCTCTTATCTGTATTTTTTGTACCTCTGTATGTATGCTCAAATTGTAAATAAATAAATAAATAAATAAAGGTAACCAAGTTTGATCCAAGGCAGGGAGGGGCAGCTCACATTCCTGGATTAACAGCACATTCAGCATCAAAAAAATTATTTTTATCTTAAGATAAAACAGCGCTGTATAGCCCTTGTGACTTAGCGCTTCTTTTTGATTATAATAATAATATTAAGATAAAAGATAAAAAAAAAAAAACGGTTAAAATGGCGGACTTAATAGAGGTTGACTACTTGTCTATTTCAACTCCATTAAGCTGAAGTTTTGTAGGATAAATCTATATGCAGTTTTTTGTAATTTGTTTTATTTAGTTGTTTATATATTTTTAATTTAGCAGAATTTGTTTTATATAATAGATTTTTTATAATAATTAGTGAAAATGTGTTGTCTGGCAACTTTCTTGCCAGAGGCTGCCATAAGGTACATTATTTTTTTACTTTATTATTCATATATTAGCATAATTATATATGTTGGCGTAAAACTATTGCATTAAGGACCTTTTGAACTTTTATTTCAATATATTTTATTTAAGAATGAACATTAAAATGGTATAAAATACCGACAGATTGTTAGGTAAGACACATATGCAACAGTTAGGTATCTTTATTTCGAAACGTTTCGCCTACACAGTAGGCTTCTTCAGTCGAGTACAGAAAAGTTGATAGAAGCAGAAGATACTTGAAGACGATGTAATCAGTCCATCACCCTTTAAGGGTGATGGACTGATTACATCGTCTTCAAGTATCTTCTGCTTCTATCAACTTTTCTGTACTCGACTGAAGAAGCCTACTGTGTAGGCGAAACGTTTCGAAATAAAGATACCTAACTGTTGCATATGTGTCTTACCTAACAACACATATTTTATTTAATCTCATTTGCTGAACCAAAAAACAATGGAAGTAAGTCAGGAGCTATGACTCGACCCCTGCAACCACAACGAGGTGAGTATTTTGACTTTTTTTTGGGGTTATTCTAGGTTCTCTAGATATAAGCTTCAATGTATGATAATCTATATAAATTTACTAAATTTGTCTTACAAAAGGACGATCTCAAACCCCAATTTTTAAATTTCAATATATTTTTCTAAGTTTATGTATATGGCATAAAAACTAGCATCACGTTAATAAAATGCTACATATTTTCAGTATAATATATAAAATTAGCATATATTATAATACTTCTGTCATAATTAGCATAAAATTGAACTGAATGTTTATTGTCGTACATCGTGGCAGTGCGGTGGCAGCCATCTTGGCGCCAAGTATTAACGTATATTTTATTTACAATTTTATTCCCATATTTCACGGGTTCCATACACCCCTGAGGTACTCCATGTGTACCACCGCACTTTATTATGGACACACGGTGTTTAAAGCCCGACTGGAGGGTCATTAAAGTCCGTAAATGACCTTAAATATCACCGGCCGTTACATTCGAAACTCAAAAGATAATAAATACGAAAATCAGTGAATTTTGTTTCAGTTGTTTACGAGACGTTGTAGGAGGAGGTTATGTCACTGGGTCAGTCTAATGTTATTGTGTGATTTATAGATATGAACTTTCAGTGTTAAGGATAATTAAGCTGTAAGATTGACATATTAAACGTTATTGCAATAACGCAAACACCGCAGTGAAGATTATATTAAACACCGTTATTGCACTGTAAAGCAGAATTGAACACTTATTGCACTGTAAAGCAGGCCTATTGAGCACTGTAAAGCAGACCTATTGAGCACTGTAAAGCAGACCTATTGAGCACTGTAAAGCAGACCTATTGAGCACTGTAAAGCAGACCTATTGAGCACTGTAAAGCAGACCTATTGAGCACTGTAAAGCAGACCTATTGAGCACTGTAAAGCAGACCTATTGAGCACTGTAAAGCAGACCTATTGAGCACTGTAAAGCAGACCTATTGAGCACTGTAAAGCAGACCTATTGAGCACTGTAAGCTGTATAGTCCTTGTGGCTTAGCGCTTCTTTTTGATTATAATAATAATAATGAGCACTGTAAAGCAGACCTATTGAGCACTGTAAAGCAGACCTATTGAGCACTGTAAAGCAGACCTATTGAGCACTGTAAAGCAGACCTATTGAGCACTGTAAAGCAGACCTATTGAGCACTAAAGCAGACCTATTGAGCACTGTAAAGCAGACCTATTGAGCACTTATTGCACTGTAAAGCAGACTTGTTGAACACGGTTATTGCACTATAAAGCAGTCATATTGAACTGTTACTGCACTGTAAAGCAGACATTGAGCACCGTTGTTTGACGGTAAAGCAGACACTGGTGGCTGGGTAGTGCCCTGAGCCCACACACTCAGGGTCAGGGATGAATCCCCGACAAGGGTGAAACATTGGGCATGCTTCCTGATACCTCACCTAATTGTGGTTGCAGGGGTCGAGACTCAGCTCCTGGCCCCGCCTGCTGTTGCTCCTGTTCACTTAGCATCTCCTGGCATCATGAGAGTACCAAAGGATTACATTGGAAATCCAGACATAGTGGCTTTATTGGGTTATAATAGGGGTGGCTTGGTGGCTAAAGCTCTCGCTTCACACGGCGAGGGGTCCGGGTTCGATTCCCGGCGAGGGTAGAGACACTGGGCGTGTTTCTTTACATCGGTTGTCTATGTTCACCCATCAGTAAAATGGGTACCTGGGTGTTAGTGGACTGGTGTGGGTCGCATCCTGGGACAAAACTTACCTAATTTGAGGGAAATGCTCTGCATAACAAGGGACTTTCTATATAGTAGTATGTCATTGATGTCAGCTATGGTATGTATAAGTTGTATCATGTACTGGTAGAAATAAAGATATTATTATTAGAGAGGATCAGATCACAGTAATAGGTACACCAGTGTTAGCTATACAAGAAATTACTCCTCACTTTCTGTAGACACATTCATTAGGTACCTTTCAGCTCTCTTAACTGGCTAATACATAGTTTGACATATGTGTAAATTACCTAGGATAACCCAGAAAAGTCGGACTAAATGACTTACTTCCATTGGGGTCCTTGTAATATCTTATTATTTAAAGCCTGGCTGTAAGTTATAGGGATCAATCTAGAAGACCGGGTCGCAGGGGCCATTATCTGCAGACACATGTGGGAGAGGAACAAATGTGAATAAGGCAAAATATATATTAAAGATAAGTGTAGTGAAATCAAATGATGTTACAGACACTGAGTGTTAAGTCAGTGACTTTTTTGGGGGGGTTACCGTTGGTCATTTATACTATGTATGATAATTGTACTTATGTGTACTTATACCTAGTAAGTTTATTCAGGTATAGGTACACAGATACAGTTATATGAATTATCATATATAGCAGCACATGTGTAGATTACCTTGGATAGCCCCAAAAAAGTCAGTTACTTATTTCCATTAGTTATGGGAGCATATGGATGTTTGTAAGCACACAATATATAGATTTAGCCTAGGATAATCCTGTGATTTCCATTTGATCTATTTTTGGTGTGATGTGACTGCACGGGCCTGGCTCTCATCTCCTAGCCTCAAATAATAATGGAGAAACTCACTCTTGACTTTTTTGGGGGGTTATCCTAGGTAATGTACACTGTATTAAAATTGTACTTAGGTGTAATAAACGTACTTAATCCCCAACTAACAGGCTCACCAGTGAAAACCCACCCCCTTTCCACCCACCATCAACCCCCCTCCACCCACTATCAGTCCCCCTCTCCACCCACCATCAACCCCCCCTCCTCCAGCAATCAGCCCCATCCCCCATCCCCAGCCTTCCTCGTCCAACGATCTTTCCTCCACCATGAACAGGAAGACCGAAGGAAAACAAACATTCCCTATTTAAGTGTGTATATATATATATATATATATATATATATATATATATATATATATATATATATATATATATATATATATATATATATATATATATATATATATATTACAGACGGTTTACACATTTACGTAAAAGTTGCAGACTGATTGTCATGCATTGGTTGTAAAATATGTGGATCAAATTACTTAATAACTAAAGCTGAAAAATTTGTAATGAATGAATCTGCAGAAAGAAGAGTGAGTTACTGTAGTGATAACATAACATTTACTACGTACAATGTTGTGTGGCTTATCTCCTATTAATATTAAGAAGACAATTTATATATGTATACAAACATTTATATGTATATACATACAAAGAACTATATACTGTATAAGTCAGATTGGTATTGTATAAGAATAATCACTATTTTATAAGTTTAGTTTTAAATTGATTAATTTCGTTACTAAGCTTGATATGGACATTGTTTTACAGCAGTAGCTGTATAAAAGGTATGTGATATCTGGGTACTACACTTACTACTATAAAATCATTATGATACAATTTTTAGATAAAATTTTCTTTATTCGGAACATCTACAATTGATTTTATAGGCCACTGAACATAATTGTATGATGAGTATTTTATGCCTTCTGTAGATCTTTGTTTTTATTTTTTCAGATGTGAGTGTGTGAGTGTTGCTTGCTAGGAGTGGAGATGCAGGTACAACAGAGCTCAGCTGAGGTGAGGTACACCCTCACTATTCCTCAGCTCTCCTCGTACAGGCAGCTCAGTCAGACTTTCACCTCAGACTTCCCGTTGTCTGTGAACGGTGTGAGGACCTCCTGGCGCCTCACTCTCACACCCTTCCTCAAAGATAGCGGCTGTGATAGTCATGACCCCATAAACTGTAATGTTGGTCTATCACTAGAGTGTCTCAAGTGTAGCATTTACCTACCTGATATTGAGGTGCATTGTAGTGTAGCGGGCAGAGATCAGCATGAGAAAAAGCTTGCCCGATCTTCTGGTGATGGACTGAAATGGCAAGGAATTCTAGTCACCAGAGTAGCATTACGTGTGTTTAAACTCTTGGAGGATGATGTGTTGACCGCTAACCTACGCTTTGTGGTGTGTGGCAGTGACTTGACTAGAGCAGTGGACTCTCTGGAGAATCTCAGTCGCCAGTTGGTGGAAATACACAAGACTGGTATTTACAGTGATGTTGAAATTGTTACTAGTGATGGTGACAGACTCCCGGCCCACCGTGCAGTGCTGCACGCTCGTTCCAACCTCCTGCAGAAGACTCAGAAGAAACCTGGAAGTGAAAACATCAGCGCGACACCTCTGGCAGATCAAGGGACACCCAAAGGTGAATCTAACCCTCCCAGAACAGAGACTCCGATCAACAGTACTTTTGGGAGCATGTCTTCACAGGGATGCCACTCTGTAACCTTTGTCTCCCCAGATTCCTCCAACAGCAACACCTGCAGGACAGTCCTGGCTTCCACAGCCTCCCACACACCCACCAAAGTTACGTTTGCTCAACACGCTACCATTTCACCTGCCAGGTGCCTCTTTAGTCCTAACAAAACACCCAGCAAGCGTGCCTTGACTCCCAACACAGCATCTCCCAGCAAACGACTTCTGACTCATAGCACACCGTCTGGCAAACACACACATACTCCCAGCAATTCATCTGTGCAAGGCGCCCATGTCACCAAGAACGCCAGGACACCCTGTAAGAAACTATACCACAACACTGCAGATTCCAGAGATTACCCCCAGATGCCAGCCACTCTCGACCCCGAGCCATTCTCAGCTGGCTGTGATAGTTACTCTCCCACCAGTGCCTCAAGGACTCCACTGAAGCAACTTGACAATCACCAGTTGAGTGATACAACAACGATATCGAGTATAAAAGTTCACATGTCCGGAACAGTCACGCGGCAGCTTCTGCAATGGATCTACACGGGTAAGAAAAAGTATAAGAACATCAGAATGAATTAACACTGCAGCAGGCCTAATGGCCATGCTAGGCAAGTTCAACTTATACCCTCACCCACTCATGTAACTATCCAGTTTTTTTTTTCTCCCCTCAGGGAAGGTTCCTTGATGTTGGTGAGGGGCTCTTGATTTAGGGAATTGGATCTGTGCTCCAGTTCCCCGAATTACGCCTGAATGCCTTCCACATCCCCCCAGGCGCTGTATAATCCTACGGGTTTAGCGCTTCCCCTTGATTATAATAATAATAATATCCAGTTTTTCTGTATTATTGTCACCCGTTATCATGTATCACAGTGTCATCAGTTATGTTAATTGCTTTCATGATTCTTTTATTACTTAATTACTTTTTCCCAGGTGACTGCTGTGAGCTGGGTCGTCTGGCACGCCCACTGCTGGTAGCTGGTCTACGACACGAGGTGAAGGACCTGTCGTGGGCGTGCGAGGACCACCTGGCAGCCGCCCTCACGCCCACCTCCACACCTGACATGCTGATGCTGGCGCACAAGTATGGTTCCGCTAGACTGCAGGAAGCTGCTCTCCAGTACGCGCTCCACCACGTGCGTGCTCTTTTATTTACATTATCATACCACGTGGCTTCGGCCTTTGTTTACACTGTGACGTCACGTTTTGACAGCATTTGTTTGCATTATACAAATAACCCGCACATAGAAGAGAGGAGCCTACGACGACGTTTCGGTCCGATTTTGACCATTTACAAAATCACACTAACGAAAAGGAGAGCAGGATGGGTATATATAGGCAGGAGGTGGTAGTAGTAGTAGTGGAGGTGGAAGGTGGTAGTAGTAATGGGGAGGTAGTGAGAGGAGCCAGTCAGATACTAAGAAAGAGGAGCACTGCAAGGGAGCTAGGTGCCTACAAAGGGGGTAAAATAAATAAATAAAGAAGGAATAAATACGCAGGGCAGAAGAAAGACAACCCTCTTCCCCTTTCCTCTTTCCTTTTTTGTTTCCTCCTATGGGTTGTCTTTCTTCTGCTTTAATTGTGGGCAAGAGCTTTATTGAGTTTTTATTAATGAACACTTTACTTGTATATATTCAGTTATACACTGAGTATATATATACACCTTGAGGTGTATATATCATTGTATATACACCGAGAGATTATTTTAAACTAAGTGTCAATGTACAGCAACCGGTTTAGCGCTTAGTCATTATAATAATTATGACATGAAGCCTTAATGATCCACTGGTAAGCGACATCCTTTAAGATTAATATACAAATAGGCAGACAATGGTGATAATTGACGATAATTTGGTTTATAATAACCTGACAGCCAGATAGTGTGGTTTATTTCCCTGTCGACGTGTTTAGGGATATTGACAGTCAGCTATCTTATAAAGCTTAGACCCCTGTGGGTTTAGCGTTTAGTTTTGATTGTAATAATACTGTAAAGTTCTTCTATTAGGCCTTTTTTATGTGCGTTTGAAAAAAATGGAAATTGAATCAATGATGGGACAGACTTCAGTTTTGAAGGAAAAATTTCAATCTCATTTACCAAAAAAAAAATCACTAAAAGCTTTATAAGAGAGCTGATTGTGTCCTCTTTTAAAGTTGTGTAGACTTTGGTGTTGCTCTTGAGTCATATTCGGTCATTTGTAGACAAGGGAATTAAAGGATGTTAGGAAGTCATGTCTGGCTTGCCAAGCCCTGAGTAGAATCAGACTCCATGTGAGATAAAAAATAAAATTATAACCATAATTTATGAAAGGGTGAGGGGGGGGAAGCCAGTGGAAGGCCTCAGTCAGATGACCAAAAACTCCAGCTGTGGGTCATGTTTCCCTCCAGGCAGCCTGCCAAATTATAATAATAACGTATCTTCAAAAAGTCTTCCAGCTCCACCGTTCCAGATGATAGTCATCCCTAAGCTTCTATACAGAAATTCTGGAGCCGCCCCTGGTATGGCCGTATCTAACGTCGACCTCATTACTTCTTAAAATAATGCTCAGCAGTCTGATATTAAATATTCTGTTACCCCTTTTGCACTGTATAGCCCTTGTGGTTTAGCGCTTCTTTTTTATTATAATGTTTCTCTTATTCTGGTCGCTAAACCAATGTACATAGAGAGCAGACAACCTGGATATTTATAACGATTTCACTGACGTGAAGTGGTATATAGAGTCAAAGGCATAATACCAGTTGAGATCATATACAGAGAGAGGTGTATACCTCCCCTTGTATGTTTGCTAAGAAATTAACTTAATTCCTTTTGAAGTCAAAGTCAAAGATTTATTTCCACATGATACTATGTTTGTACAGAGATGGTGACATTTAGTTGTGCATGCATAAAGCGCCTGGTTATGCAGAGCTTTAAAATATTCCTGACTAGTGGTGGTCAAGCTACGTGCAGCCTTGATAACCCTCGTGTATTTCCAAAGGCCTTATCGTTGATGACACTCGTGTACTTCCAAAGGCCTTATCGTTGATGACACTCGTGTACTTCCAAAGGCCTTATCGTTGATGACACTCGTGTACTTCAAAAGGCCTTATCGTTGGTGACACTCGTGTACTTCCAAAGGCCTTATCGTTGATGACACTCGTGTACTTCCAAAGGCCTTATCGTTGATGACACTCGTGTACTTCCAAAGGCCTTATCGTTGATGACACTCGTGTACTTCCAAAGGCCTTATCGTTGATGACACTCGTGTACTTCCAAAGGCCTTATCGTTGATGACACTCGTGTACTTCCAAAGGCCTTATCGTTGATGACACTCGTGTACTTCCAAAGGCCTTATCGTTGATGACACTCGTGTACTTCCAAAGGCCTTATCGTTGATGACACTCGTGTACTTCCGAAGGCCTTATCGTTGATGACACTCGTGTACTTCCAAAGGCCTTATCGTTGATGACACTCGTGTACTGCCAAAGGCCTTATCGTTGATGACACTCGTGTACTTCCAAAGGCCTTATCGTTGATGACACTCGTGTACTTCCAAAGGCCTTATCGTTGATGACACTCGTGTACTTCCAAAGGCCTTATCGTTGATGACATTCGTGTACTTCCAAAGGCCTTATCCTTGATAACCCTCGTGTACTTCCAAAGGCCTTATCCTTGATAACCCTCGTGTACTTCCAAAGGCCTTATCCTTGATAACCCTCGTGTACTTCCAAAGGCCTTATCCTTGATAACCCTCGTGTACTTCCAAAGGCCTTATCCTTGATAACCCTCGTGTACTTCCAAAGGCCTTATCCTTGATAACCCTCGTGTACTTCCAAAGGCCTTATCCTTGATAACCCTCGTGTACTTCCAAAGGCCTTATCCTTGATAACCCTCGTGTACTTCCAAAGGCCTTATCCTTGATAACCCTCGTGTACTTCCAAAGGCCTTATCCTTGATAACCGTCGTGTACTCCCAAAGGCCTTATCCTTGATAACCCTCGTGTACTTCCAAAGGCCTTATCCTTGATAACCGTCGTGTACTTCCAAAGGCCTTATCCTTGATAACCCTCGTGTACTCCCAAAGGCCTTATCCTTGATAACCCTCGTGTACTTCCAAAGGCCTTATCCTTGATAACCCTCGTGTACTTCCAAAGGCCTTATCCTTGATAACCCTCGTGTACTCCCAAAGGCCTTATCCTTGATAACCCTCGTGTACTTCCAAAGGCCTTATCCTTGATAACCCTCGTGTACTTCCAAAGGCCTTATCCTTGATAACCCTCGTGTACTTCCAAAGGTCTTATCCTTGATAACCCTCGTGTACTTCCAAAGGCCTTATCCTTGATAACCCTCGTGTACTTCCAAAGGCCTTATCGTTGATGACACTCGTGTACTGCCAAAGGCCTTATCGTTGATGACACTCGTGTACTTCCAAAGGCCTTATCGTTGATGACACTCGTGTACTTCCAAAGGCCTTATCGTTGATGACATTCGTGTACTTCCAAAGGCCTTATCCTTGATAACCCTCGTGTACTTCCAAAGGCCTTATCGTTGATGACACTCGTGTACTGCCAAAGGCCTTATCGTTGATGACACTCGTGTACTTCCAAAGGCCTTATCGTTGATGACATTCGTGTACTTCCAAAGGCCTTATCCTTGATAACCCTCGTGTACTTCCAAAGGCCTTATCGTTGATGACACTCGTGTACTGCCAAAGGCCTTATCGTTGATGACACTCGTGTACTTCCAAAGGCCTTATCGTTGATGACACTCGTGTACTTCCAAAGGCCTTATCGTTGATGACATTCGTGTACTTCCAAAGGCCTTATCCTTGATAACCCTCGTGTACTTCCAAAGACAGTAACTTAAAAAAAATACATAATATAATGATAATGCATTAAGGGTATTTTAAGGGAGGAGAAAAAGCGCATCCAAGTACAGAATTGCAATTGTCAAACTCATTTTGACTCTGAGACGCCTCTTAGCGTAAGTGTTCTTGATTAACACAGAAGTTTGAAGTGGTATTAATATTGCACTTATGAAGGAGGGAGGTTACCCGCTGCCTGGAGCACTGATAGAAAACGTAACTGGTGGTATCTAGTAGAAAATTATCTCGAATTAAAATTCCTTTATTTTCAAAACAGAAAATATAATAGTATGTTTTATTAAACAGGAGAGGGTTAAAAAAAATGAGGCTTGTGTGATATATACTTTAAAAGATAAGGCTTATCTGATTGCGTTAAAAGATGAGGCTTGTCTAGTA
>NC_091368.1:3355651-3368151 GCF_038502225.1 Cherax quadricarinatus
GTAGGGTAATAATAAAACGTTAATTGCACAGTTAAATACGCTAATTACTGTATGTATGTTGATGATTTAAATATTTATACGTCAGTATGAATATTTTGTGATTAATTAACTGGGTAAAGTAATTAGTGAATAATGAATGTTGGTGAACTCTAGGAATGTCAATTATAATTATTATTTTGTCTTATTTTATATTATTATTAACATTATTATTATTATTATTATTATTATTATTATTATTATTATTATTATTATTATTATTATATATTTTATTTTCATTCATTATGTTTTTTTATTTTATTATGATTATTAGTTTTTATTATTATTATTATTATTATTATTATTATTTTTATTATCATCACGGGGAAGTGGTAAAGCAGTAGGGACTAAAAGCCTTTCTGTACAGCACTGTGACCCCAATGGGTTTATCGCATTTTCATTCATTTTCATTAAGCGAAATCAGTACAGTCGTTAAGCGAGTTCTTACAGAGTCGCTTGCTAACATAGACTGAAATACACAAATAGCGACGACGTTTCGGTCACATTTGGACCATCTACAGTGTGTGACTGTCGGACCGAAACGTCGTGGTAAGTTCATCTCTCTCATATGTGCGGGTTATTTGTGTATTGTTTCAGTCACAGTATTGTACTCTTAATGTCGGAAATATTATGTAGGTAGGTAGAGTGCAGTGTACTCACATGAGTAGGTAGGTAGAGTGCAGTGTACTCACATGAGTAGGTAGGTAGAGTGCAGTGTACTCACATGAGTAGGTAGGTAGAGTGCAGTGTACTCACATGAGTAGGTAGGTAGAGTGCAGTGTACTCACATGAGTAGGTAGGTAGAGTGCAGTGTACTCACATGAGTAGGTAGGTAGAGTGCGGTGTACTCACATGAGTAGGTAGGTAGAGTGCAGTGAACTCACATGAGTAGGTAGGTAGAGTGCAGTGTACTCCCATGAGTAGGTAGGTAGAGTGCAGTGTACTCCCATGAGTAGGTAGGTAGAGTGCAGTGTACTCACATGAGTAGGTAGGTAGAGTGCAGTGTACCCACATGAGTACGTAGGAAGAGTGCAGTGTACTCACATGAGTAGGTAGATAGAGTGCAGTACTGCATGAGTACGTAGGTAGAGGAGTGCAGTGCTCACGAGTACGTAGGTAGACTTCAGTGTACTCACTTGAGTAGGTAGGTAGACTGCAGTGTACTCACTTGAGTAGGTAGGTAGAGTGCAGTGTACTCACATGAGTACGTAGGTAGAGTGCAGTGTACCCACATGAGTACGTAGAGTGCAGTGTACTCACATGAGTACGGAGGTTGCGTGCAGTGTACTCACATGAGTAGGTAGGTAGAGTGCAGTGTACTCACATGAGTAGGTAGGTAGAGTGCAGTGTACTCACATGAGTACGTAGAGTGCAGTGTACTCACATGAGTACGTAGGTTGAGTGCAGTGTACTCACATGAGTAGGTAGGTAGAGTGCAGTGTACTCACATGAGTAGGTAGGTAGAGTGCAGTGTACTCCCATGAGTAGGTAGGTAGAGTGCAGTGTACTCCCATGAGTAGGTAGGTAGAGTGCAGTGTACTCACATGAGTAGGTAGGTAGAGTGCAGTGTACCCACATGAGTACGTAGGAAGAGTGCAGTGTACTCACATGAGTAGGTAGATAGAGTGCAGTGTACTCACATGAGTACGTAGGTAGAGTGCAGTGTACTCACATGAGTACGTAGGTAGACTTCAGTGTACTCACTTGAGTAGGTAGGTAGACTGCAGTGTACTCACTTGAGTAGGTAGGTAGAGTGCAGTGTACTCACATGAGTACGTAGGTAGAGTGCAGTGTACTCACATGAGTGCGTAGGTAGACTGCAGTGTACTCACTTGCGTAGGTAGGTAGACTGCAGTGTACTCACTTGAGTAGGTAGGTAGAGTGCAGTGTACTCACATGAGTACGTAGGTAGAGTGCAGTGTACTCACATGAGTAGGTAGGTAGAGTGCAGTGTACTCACGAGTACCTAGGTAGAGTGCAGTGTACTCACATGAGTACGTAGGTTGAGTGCAGTGTACTCACATGAGTAGGTAGGTAGAGTGCAGTGTACTCACATGAGTAGGTAGGTAGAGTGCAGTGTACTCACATGAGTAGGTAGGTAGAGTGCAGTGTACTCACATGAGTAGGTAGGTAGAGTGCAGTGTACTCACTTGAGTAGGTAGGTAGAGTGCAGTGTACTCACATGAGTACGTAGAGTGCAGTGTACTCACATGAGTACGTAGGTTGAGTGCAGTGTACTCACATGAGTAGGTAGGTAGAGTGCAGTGTACTCACATGAGTAGGTAGGTAGAGTGCAGTGTACTCACATGAGTAGGTAGGTAGAGTGCAGTGTACTCACATGAGTAGGTAGGTAGAGTGCAGTGTACTCACATGAGTAGGTAGGTAGAGTACAGTGTACTCACATGAGTAGGTAACTAGAGTGCAGTGTACTTACACGAGTAGGTAAGTAAGAGTCCAGAGGACTCACAGTAAACGATGGAAGGTGTGGAAGATGTACTCTGCACTTTCTCTTCTACTCTCCTGCTCCTCTCTCTCTCTCTCTCTCTCTCTCTCTCTTCTCTCTCTCTCTTCTCTTCTTCTCTCTTCTTCTTCTCTCTCTCTCTCTCTCTCTCTTCTCCCGTCTCTTAGGATTCTCTTTAGTTCTTTTTTAAACCTCTCCTAGTTCACAAAGGTACACTGACTCCTGTTGTAACTGTAGCCAACATGTGTAGTGAGAGAGAGAGAGAGAGAGAGAGAGAGAGAGAGAGAGAGAGAGAGAGAGAAGGAGAGAGAGAGAGAGAGAGAGAGAGAGAGAGAGAGAGAGAGAGAGAGAGAGAAGGAGAGAGAGAGAGAGAGAGAGAGAGAGAGAGAGAGAGAGAGAGAGAGAGAGAGAGAGAGAGAGAGAGAGAGAGAGAGAGAGAGAGAGAGAGAGAGAGAAGGAGATAGAGAGAGAGAGAGAGAGAGAGAGTGAGAGAGAGTGAGATGAAAATAAAATCTCTGGCCCACAGCTGGCTTCAGCTCCATCTTGTTCAGTATTTGTGTCTCACGACAATTAAAAAGGTTTTCATATGAGCTGATGTAGGTAACAGCTTTTAGATTGTAAATAAAGTTAGGAACCTTAACCTGACTTTGTAAAACACTGCGTAGAGAGAGACAGAGAGACAGAGATGTTAGATTGAAGGAGCGACATCACTACAATAATCACATGCATTACAGACAAATTGATGAATAAGACACCTGTCCAATACCTGGGTGTCTTTATTGATAAATAAGACACCTGTACAACACCTGGGTATCTTTTTTGATAAATAAGACACCTGTCCAATACCTGGGTGTCTTTATTGATAAATAAGACACCTGTACAACACCTGGGTATCTTTTTTGATAAATAAGACACCTGTCCAATACCTGGGTGTCTTTATTGATAAATAAGACACCTGTACAACACCTGGGTATCTTTTTTGATAAATAAGACACCTGTCCAACACCTGGGTGTCTTTATTGATAAATAAGACACCTGTCCAATACCTGGGTGTCTTTATTGATAAATAAGACACCTGTACAACACCTGGGTATCTTTATTGATAAATAAGACACCTGTCCAACACCTGGGTGTCTTTATTGATAAATAAGACACCTGTCCAATACCCTGGGTATCTTTATTGATAAATAAGACACCTGTCCAATACCTGGGTGTCTTTATTGATAAATAAGACACCTGTACAACACCTGGGTATCTTTATTGATAAATAAGACACCTGTCCAACACCTGGGTGTCTTTATTGATAAATAAGACACCTGTCCAATACCTGGGTGTCTTTTATGATAAATAAGACACCTGTCCAATACCTGGGTGTCTTTATTGATAAATAAGACACCTGTACAAAACCCACCTGGGTATCTTTATTGATAAATAAGACACCTGTCCATCACCTGGGTGTCCTTATTGATAAATAAGACACCTGTCCAATACCTGGGTGTCTTTATTGATAAATAAGACACCTGTCCAATACCTGGGCTGTCTTTATTGATAAATAAGACACCTGTACAACACCCTGGGTATCTTTATTGATAAATAAGACACCTGTCCATCACCTGGGTGTCCTTATTGATAAATAAGACACCTGTCCAATACCCTGTGTCTTTTTTGATAAATAAGACACCTGTCCAATACCTGGGTGTTCTTTATTGATAAATAAGACACCTGTACAACACCTAAGGGTATCTTTATTGATAAATAAGACACCTGTCCAACACCTGGGTGTCTTTATTGATAAATAAGACACCTGTCCAATACCTGGGTGTCTTTTTTGATAAATAAGACACCTGTCCAATACCTGGGTGTCTTTATTGATAAATAAGACACCTGTACAACACCTGGGTATCTTTATTGATAAATAAGACACCTGTCCAACACCTGGGTGTCTTTATTGATAAATAAGACACCTGTCCAATACCTGGGGGGTGTCTTTTTGATAAATAAAGACACCTGTCCAATACCTGGGTGTCTTTATTGATAAATAAGACACCTGTACAACACCTGGGTATCTTTATTGATAAATAAGACACCTGTCCAACACCTGGGTGTCTTTATTGATAAATAAGACACCTGTCCAATACCTGGCGGTCTTTTTTGATAAATAAGACACCTGTACAACACCTGGGTATCTTTATTGATAAATAAGACACCTGTCCAATACCTGGGTGTCTTTATTGATAAATAAGACACCTGTACAACACCTGGGTATCTTTATTGATAAATAAGACACCTGTCCAACACCTGGGTGTCTTTATTGATAAATAAGACACCTGTCCAATACCTGGGTGTCTTTTTTGATAAATAAGACACCTGTCCAATACCTGGGTGTCTTTATTGATAAATAAGACACCTGTACAACACCTGGGTATCTTTATTGATAAATAAGACACCTGTCCAACACCTGGGTGTCTTTATTGATAAATAAGACACCTGTCCAATACCTGGGTGTCTTTTTTGATAAATAAGACACCTGTCCAATACCTGGGTGTCTTTTTTGATAAATAAGACACCTGTCCAATACCTGGGTGTCTTTATTGATAAATAAGACACCTGTACAACACCTGGGTATCTTTATTGATAAATAAGACACCTGTCCAATACCTGGGTGTCTTTTTTGATAAATAAGACACCTGTCCAATACCTGGGTGTCTTTATTGATAAATAAGACACCTGTACAACACCTGGGTATCTTTATTGATAAATAAGACACCTGTCCAACACCTGGGTGTCTTTATTGATAAATAAGACACCTGTCCAATACCTGGGTGTCTTTTTTGATAAATAAGACACCTGTCCAATACCTGGGTGTCTTTATTGATAAATAAGACACCTGTACAACACCTGGGTATCTTTATTGATAAATAAGACACCTGTCCAACACCTGGGTGTCTTTATTGATAAATAAGACACCTGTCCAATACCTGGGTGTCTTTTTTGATAAATAAGACACCTGTCCAATACCTGGGTGTCTTTATTGATAAATAAGACACCTGTCCAACACCTGGGTGTCTTTATTGATAAATAAGACACCTATCCAACACCTGGGTGTCTTTATTGATGAATGAGACACCTGTCCAATACCTGGGTGTCTTTATTGATAAATAAGACACCTGTCCAATACCTGGGTGTCTTTATTGATAAATAAGACACCTATCCAACACCTGGGTGTCTTTATTGATGAATGAGACACCTGTCCAATACCTGGGTGTCTTTATTGATAAATAAGAGACCTGTCCAATACCTGGGTGTCTTTTTTGATAAATAAGACACCTGTCCAACACCTGGGTGTCTTTATTGATAAATAAGACACCTATCCAACACCTGGGTGTCTTTATTGATGAATGAGACACCTGTCCAATACCTGGGTGTCTTTATTGATAAATAAGACACCTGTCCAATACCTGGGTGTCTTTTTAGATAAATAAGACACCTGTCCAACACCTGGGTATCTTTATTGATAAATAAGACACCTATCCAACACCTGGGTATCTTTATTGATGAATGAGACACCTATCCAACATCTGGGTATCTTTATTGATGAATGAGACACCTATCCAACACCTGGGTATCTTTATTGATGAATGAGACACCTGTCCAATACCTGGGTATCTTTATTGATGAATGAGACACCTGTCCAATACCTGGGTATCTTTATTGATGAATGAGGCACCTGTCCAATACCTGGGTATCTTTATTGATGAATGAGACACCTATCCAACACCTGGGTATCTTTACTGACGACTAAGACACCTGTCCAACACCTGGGTATCTTTATTGATGAATACGTTTCGCCCACCAGACTTTTTATTCAATTCCATATGGAGATGATATACGGTAGAAGTGGAAGATGAGATAATGAAGTGCCTCAGTCACGAGGAAGGTGTACGTTTAGGCAATCAGTCCCTCATCCATGAAGCAGGTGAAGTAGGTTAACGCGTCAGAATGAGATGGAGAGAATACCATGAGATGCATGGGTCGCACACCCATACCTGTTGTTAGGTAAGACACATATGCAACAGTTAGGTATCTTTATTATGAAACGTTTCGCCTACACAGTAGGCTTCTTCAGTCAAGTACAGAAAAGTTGATAGAAGCAGAAGATACTTGAAGACGATGTAATCAGTCCATCACCCTTAAAGTTTTGAGGTGGTCAGTCCCTCAGTCTGGAGAAGAGCATTGTTCCATAGTATGAAACAATATGGAGAAGAAGTGACAGGATGGAGCTTTTATAGCGCCAGGAGGTGAGACGTAGGCCACTAGGAGAGGTAAGAACTCAGATGTTGAAAGGTTAGGTCCCTCTCAAACCCAGCCCCTCTCACTAGTGGAAGTTGTCGAAGTTGATTGCAGGTCTGTACCAAGGGTACAGACCTGTACAAGGGTATCTTGGTACAGACCTGCAATCAACTTCGACAACTTCCACTAGCGAGAGGGGCTGGGTTTGAGAGGGACCTAACCTTTCAACATCTGAGTTCTTACCTCTCCTAGTGGCCTACGTCTCACCTCCTGGCGCTATAAAAGCTCCATCCTGTCACTTCTTCTCCATATTGTTTCATACTATGGAACAATGCTCTTCTCCAGACTGAGGGACTGACCACCTCAAAACTTTAAGGGTGATGGACTGATTACATCGTCTTCAAGTATCTTCTGCTTCTATCAACTTTTCTGTACTTGACTGAAGAAGCCTACTGTGTAGGCGAAACGTTTCATAATAAAGATACCTAACTGTTGCATATGTGTCTTACCTAACAACCTGTCGGTATTTTATACCATTTTAATGTTCACACCCATACCTCATGAGCATGCCAGTGGACCCCCGGTTAACGAACTTTTTTCATTCCAGTAGTATGTTCAGGTGCCAGTACTGACCGAATTTTTTCCCATAAGGAATATTGTGAAGTAGATTAGTCCATTTCAGACCCCCAAACATACACGTACAAACGCACTTACATAAATACACTTACATAATTGGTCGCATTTGGAGGTGATCGTTAAGCGGGGGTCCACTGATGCATGGGGTCAATTTAAGTTGATGACCCATGGAAATCTGTGTAGCATTTGTAAGAGTGTCAGTGAGAGGAAATGGGTTGATAGTGCCAGTGAAAATGTTGGCGACGTTGGTATCCTAGATAACACCAGAACCCTGTGAGAGGAAATGGGTTGATAGTGCCAGTGAAAATGTTGGCGACGTTGGTATCTTAGATAACACCAGAACCCTGGATTATGAGCACCCTGTGATGCCAGCTGTGATCTACATGAAAATATTGTATTAGTGTTGCTAGAATAACCTACAATATGTAAGGCAAAAGGACACAAGTGGAACTAATGCGATATTTTATTGTGGCAACGTTTCGGTCTCCAGGAGCTTTGTAACAGCTTGGTAAAACTCCTGGAGAGCGAAATGTTACTACAATCAAATGACACATTATTTGCATTTGTGTCCTTTTACTTAACATGAAAAAACTGTAAGCATTTGTAATGTTAATGAAGCCTTGTATAATATAATTCTTGGTTTAGAAAGACACGTAAGCAAACACTATAACATATTTATTAGAAAACGTTTCGGTCCTGGGACCTTGAAACGTTTTCTAATAAATATGTTATAGTGTTTGCTTACGTGTCTTTCTAAACCAACTTGTCGGTATTTATTACCAAGGTTTATACCAATATAATTCTTGTATGTCGTATAAACTGTATTATTGTATAACACTGTATTGTATGTTGTATCGGTGATGTTATTTAAATAAAATTTATAAAGCGTTTTAGTGTATTGATTCACCTCTTGTTTTGAATATACTTACCTCCATACACTTGTTTTAAGCTTATGTATAATTAATTGCTCTCAAAAAATGTGGGACCCAGAAGCTGTAAAACACTAGCTAAATAACACATCGGTGTTATTTAAACACCAGGGTTCAATAAACACCACTAAATACCAGACCCAGAAGCTGCAACACACAGTTCAACTATGAGATCCAAGAGCTGTAGCATGAGACAAGTGTTTAGCAGCTACAGAAGTTATTTAAACATTAACAGTAAAAATGAATGGCTCATGAGCTGTAGGTTTAATTATCTTTGTTAAACTAAGCAACCCAAGAGATATACCTCATAAGGATCAGTTTTAGGTCCTCTCTTGTTTATAATTTACATTAATGACCTTGATGAAGGGATTACTAGTGACATCAGTAAGTTTGCTGATGACACAAAGATAGGCCGTATAATTCACTCTGAGGAGGAT
Organism: Cherax quadricarinatus; assembly: GCF_038502225.1. Classification (NCBI taxonomy): domain Eukaryota; kingdom Metazoa; phylum Arthropoda; class Malacostraca; order Decapoda; family Parastacidae; genus Cherax; species Cherax quadricarinatus. The sequence goes on from NC_091368.1 coordinate 3,364,441, forward strand.
ATCAATGAACTCCAGGACGATTTGGAAAAATTAATGTCTTGGTCTGAAAACTGGCAGATGAAGTTCAATGTGGATAAGTGTAAGGTACTTGCCCTTGGTAATGAAAATAACCCTCGAAGCTATAATCTAGGTGAAGTAGAGCTTGGTCATACAGAATGTGAAAAAGACTTGGGAGTCATGGTAAGCAGAAATCTAAAGCCAAGACAGCAGTGCCTTAGTGTGCGCAACAAGGCCAACAGATTACTTGGATTTATCTCAAGAAGTATAAGTAACAGAAGTCCAAAAGTTATTTTACAGCTCTATACATCACTAGTGAGGCCTCATTTAGATTATGCTGCTCAGTTTTGGTCTCCTTACTACAGGATGGATATAGACTCATTAGAGAACATACAGAGAAGAATGACTAAAATGATTTACTGTGTAAGGAACCTCCCATATGAAGATAGACTTAAAGCCTTAAATCTCCACTCTCTGGAGAGACGTAGAATGAGGGGAGATATCATTGAAGTGTATAAGTGGATGACAGGCATAAACAAGGGAGATATTAATAAAGTACTGAGGGTGTCGAACCAGGTAAGAACCATAAATAATGGATATAAGTTGGATAAATTTAGATTTAGAAAGGACATAGGTAAGTACTGGTTTTCTAACAGAGTTGTAGATGCGTGGAACAGTCTTCCCAGTGGGGTGGTAGAGGCTAGGACTTTGGGTAGCTTTAAGAAGAGACTGGACAAATATATGAGTGGGAGGGGCTGGGTTTGAATGGTGTCATTGGGTACGGTAGTTAATTCTTGGGTAGCTTTAGGTAGAGGTCGTTTTGATAAGGACCTGCCTCGCATGGGCGAGTAGGCCTTCTGCAGTGTTCTTACATTCTTATGTTCTTATGTTCTTAAGGAAACCGAGTGCTGTAACACACCCTTATACATATACCAATTAAAGGCTAAATTTGCTTACTCGGTTCTGAAACTCTAAGGATACCAAACTCCACATTTCATTTACTCGACTCTTTAAAACAAAAGGAATTTCTCAAATCACGGAAAACTTGATCTGAGGAAATGGAGCCCGCCCCGAGGGGGTTCGCCCGAGTTATACCATAGCACGAAAAAAAATCTAAATTAAAAAAAACTGTCAAATTTTTTTTATGATGGAAGACTCCCCACCAAAAAAAGTGGCAGCTGCTCTGAGGGAGACCGCTCTGAGTTTTTTCCTACTACTACATTATGACATACACATACACATATTCTCAAGGAGGACACAAAAGATCATTTTAGAATAATTGAAGCTTTATTTCTGATGATTCTCAACATCTCGAAGCATTGTTAATAAGACGATGAACTCTGCAGCCTTGAAGGGAAGAGATGTATGGGAGGAAATGCAATTTTAATGTTAAGTCAGTAGGAGAGATGGGACTAGAATCACTCACGTCTATCTTGCTGTGATTATTTAGATTGTGTGTGTTTGTAGTGGCTATTTTATTTTCTGTTGCTATGATTATTGATATTGTTAGTGTTTGATGTAGCTATCTTCGCCTGTCTTGCTATGATTAGTAAGTTCATTCAGGTACAGGTACACATAAATACAGTTACATAAATTATCATACATAGCAGCACATGTGTAAATTACCTTGGATAACCAAAAATGTCAGACAAAGTGACTTATTTCCATTGACTATTGGTGTATGTGTTTGTTGTGACTATCTTCGTCTATCTTGCTATGACTTCTCAGATGATGCGTGTGTTTGACGTGGCTGTCTCCTGGGAGGGTTTTAGTGTGGACATAGCAGCACATGTATAATATTAATTGATTATTAGTGTGGAATTTGAACCCCAGCCGTTGTGCTGAGAAACGTGAGTGATAGATCAGTCTCTCCTGGACTTTGAAATGTGCCGTCTACTTCTTCAGTATTTCTCTTCAAACACAAGCTTTCTGTAGTTCCCTCTCTCTCTAATAACACTAGTGTATAACCTTGTATTAGGATCCAACCTTCCACCTTAAAATGCTCTGGGAAATGTTAATGGTTGGTACATTAGAATGGACCAAGAACTACACTCTTCACTCTTGTTGATACACCAGTGTCTCCCTCAAGTGCCTTCAGTAAACCCTCAGGGCTCAGGTTATTTTATTTTACTGCAACAAGCATCAGCTCTGAGGATTTTACCACTGGTGAACCCGTGATGTATACAAATATATACATGTATACAGCGAGACAGACGTACCTGTATACTAACTGGAATATCTAAGAATACACTCTCTACAGTTTCGTGAGTTACAGTAACTACCTTGCCTTCCAGCTGCTGCAATACATTTCTGATTAATGCATAACCTAACATGAACAAAAATCAAATTTTTGTCCTTATAAATATATAATACTTAAAAATATATGATTCTGGCCCCGTACTTCAAGTCAGTGTTACAACATACTTCATGGCCTCCAAACCTCGTGCCAGTGTTAAAATACAATATTACAATACATTTACTGGCCTCCATAAATCGTACTAGTGTTGAGATACATTTTCACAATTACTAATCATAGACAATTCTTCGATTTGTTCAAGACATTTTCCATATTATACTCCATTATGATCTCTTCCCCAAGAAAGGGAAGGCCTACAACATGTAGCACAAAATTTTCCCCAAGAAAGAGTAGGCCTACAACACGTAACTCAAAAAAAGACAAAATTGAGGCTGGATTCAATACGAAGCTTTTTTTTTTGGTGTGTGTTGCAAGATTGTTTCTTAGAAGCAAGAAACAGCATTGAAATAGCACCTCCAGTACAAGCGACCATCACCATTGCCACGACGTTGAAGATCCATCTGGAAAAGACAGTAAGAACATAAGAACATAAGAATGTAGGAACACTGCAGAAGGCCTACTGGCCCATACGAGGCAGGTCCTTATCAAAACGACATCTACCTAAAGCTACTCAAGAAATAACTCCCGTACCCCTTAACACCAATCAAACCCAGCCCCTCCCCTCAAACCCAGCCCCTCCCGATTAGGATTACCATTATTAAACTACAACACCCACAGCTGGATGAGTGAGACATTACCACGACGTTGAATATCCATCTGCAGGAGACATTACAATTACCATTATTAAACCAGAAACAAACACATGTGCAACATCTAAGTATCTTTATTGCAATAATAATTAGAATAATGATAATAATAATAATAATAATATAAGAAATGACACTGACCTGGCCAGTATAAGTCCTGCTCCTGTAGAAGGGAGGTGGTGATCGTGTAGAGGCAGGTGACGTGGCTGGGTTATCGTCTAACGCCTTCTGTAGAGCGTACATTAGCTTGTCTAGGACGATAGCTGCTCTCTTCCTGGGCGTTGATACCTGCAGGTGTAGCAGCAGGTGTGTCAGCAGGTGTGTCAGCAGGTGTGGGTGATAATGTGAGAGATAACCGAGCAGTGAGAGAGAGAGACTTTACGAATAGGATGAGAGCGGGAGAGAATGGTCTCTAGAGGGAGATCAGAGACCAGTCTGTGGTCTGGCAGGACACTAGAGACCAGTTTGTGGTCTACCAGGAGATCAGAGACCAGTGTCTGGTAGACCACAGATTGGAGTCTGTAGTCAGGCAGGAGACTAGATATCTGTCTGTGATCTGGCATGTGACGAGAGACCAGTCTGTGATCTAGTAAAAGACCAGAGACCAGTCTGCGGTCTAGTAGAAGATTAGAGACCAGTCTGTGGTCTAGT